>NC_085846.1:50258484-50541866 GCF_035594765.1 Anolis carolinensis
TTTTGTTTTTATCTTGTTATATTGTGAATTGATATATGTTGTTTTTATCTGATTATGCTCTGCCCCATGTAAGCCGCCTCGAGTTCCCTTGGGGAGATGGTGGTGGGGTATAAAGTTGTTGTTATTGTTGTTGTTGTTGTTGTTGTTATTAGAGACCGCATCTCCCCCTATGAACCTGCACGATCTCTTCGCTCTTCGGGGGAGGCCCTCCTCTCGCTCCCACCACCTTCGCAGTTGCGGCTGGTGGGGACGAGAGAGAGGGCCTTCTCCACTGTGGCCCCTGCCTCTGGAACTCACTCCCGAGGGAGATTAGACAGGCCCCCACCCTCCTTGCCTTTCGAAAAAGCCTTAAAACCTGGCTTTTCCAGAGGGCCTTTGATGACTAATTTTTGGGGGTTGATTTGTCTGCCCATTTAATTTAATTAGAGAGTGTTCTGCCATGATTATTGATACCTTGCTGAGTACTTCTGCCACGAAGCTACAGAAGCCCTCTATTTCGGCCTAGAACTGTTTTATCTCCTTGTTTTTAACATGTGATGTATGTATTGATTGTATGACTGCTTTTTATGTTTGATTTTACAATGTGTAATTTGTCACTGTTTTATTATTGTTGTGAGCCGCCCCGAGTCCCCTCGGGGAGATGGGGCGGGATATAAGAATAAATTTATTATTATTATTATTATTATTATTATTATTATTATTATTATTATTATATCTGTGTTGTTTGAAAGTAGAGTCTCTGACCCCTCCTCGCCTCTCAAGCACGTGCATGCACGCTCCCACTGCTGCCGCTGCCTTGTGAGGTGAAAACAAAGCTGCTTCAGCCTCCTTTTTTCTCCCTTCTTTAGGCTTCTCCTTAGGAAGGAAGTAGAAAGAGGGATTTATAATATTATTTTCTGATTTATACTATTATTTTAGTGTTTATTAAAAACCCACGAAACAGCGAGGGCATGAAAAGCGAACCGTGAAGTAGCAAGTTTCTTTGTACTTCCAAAGAAAGTACCACACAATTAAGCACAAAATAACATTTTCAAACTAGGAATAGGATTTTTTTAAAAATGTTACATAGTTACAGGGTTAAAGGTTCGCAGTCCAAATTTGAATGCCTGTTATGTCTATTGGACACAAAAGGGAAGCTTTCACTGCTTTAAGAAACAAGGAAAAATAACTAAGGAAGATAATGTTCTGAAAGAAGGGTTATTTCTATAAAGGGTTATACAGGGTTACCTTTTTATAAATATCTGTGGCCTTGTGCTAGAAACCCATCACACAGAAATCTATGTGTTGAGAATACCCACCATTATTCAGGCTACTTCAGCAGAAACTGTTTTCTTAATGAAGATGACAGACTAGACTTGTGTATGATATGTATTTAGTCTATGCTCTGCTGTTAATAATATTTCTATTATATTTTATAATGATGCTTTTAAGCTGTTTTTATGTTGATTTCATTTCATTATCATTTAAATTTGTATTATTATTGGAAAAGTTAAGTTAAGCCTTGGGTTTGATTTTATCATACAAAATAGAAATACAAATACTCAAATAAAAACGCTCTCAGACTTATGTATGTCTCTGTAAATGACTAGTTCTTTAGAAAAGATAGTTTTCACTACACAAGAGACACAGAAATTTGAGATTGCAGTCTAGTGCCATCAACTTGGCATTGAAAATAGCTTATCTGCAAAGAAGATATTTTCTACACAGAAACCCACCAAAACCCTATATACTTTTTTCTCTGCAAAATAACTATTTCAGATTTTGGAATGCTAGGAGAAAATTATACAACATTCATGTTGGTCTTTTATTATTCCCATGGGGCCTCCCAATTATCAGCTAGTTTTTTGAGAAAAAAAACCCTATTAACAAATATTTCTGCATTTCTAGTCTTACAATATCTAATGACTCTCACTGTTTGTAGTCGGACAGTAATTGGAGGCCGTATCTACACTGCCAGATAATCCAATTCAATCTGCATGGTAATGGCAGTGTAGATAGGGCTTGACATGCGAGGTACCTAATGTTTTATATTATATATGCCAATTAGTTTCCATCTTAATTTTAGCAAATTAAAATAACTATAAAAATGTGAGAATGAGGACAAAGCCCTTCTTCATCCAAGCTCTTTTTGAAAGTGCTGATAAAGCTACAGAGATTAATAATGAAGTGCTCCATCTTTGGAGCTTGGATAGTAACAGACATCCAATAAAATATTTAAAAGTTGTGAATATTTTAGAAACTGTTCTCATTTGAAAGTGTAAATGGTACACAAAAAACCTTTCATATATCATATACTGTCAGTTCAAATTATGAGAAAATAAGGTGCATTCTTTAAATTCAAAGTGGAAGTATTTCACCAGTGAAATGCAATGTATTTCTAACCATCTGTTGCTGCTAACATTGATTTTCATTTTTCTTGGTGTCTTGCTAGAGCCAGATCACATTAATGTCAAAGGGAACGAGAAACAGAGAATAAAAAATGTGACCACATTTCAGCATTTAAACTCTAGGGGGAAGTGATGCAATATTAATCTAGCAAGTTATGCAAATGTGAAAACCACAGATCTTGCATCTTATTAAAGATAAATGAGAAATGGCTTAGGCTTATCTTGTCTTACTTCCTATATTCTTTCTTATTTCAGAGGGTTCTTTTTCCTTACATTCAGTTCCCTGTGGAAGTGGGGGATAATGATAAAAGTATTTTATATAAAAAGCTTACAGGGGAATGATAATCAGTATGCAAGTACACAAGGGCCATGGAAAGCTTCACTGCATAGCATGTGCTAGCAATTGACATCATGAGTGATCTTCCGACCCAGTGGAAGAACCAGCTAATGTAAAAGTGACATTCCTGAAGCATTTTTCCCGACCAGTTTTTCAGGCATTCCATTGATGCATAGCTGAGTTCTAATACATTTAGGCAGGTAGTACATGGAGATCTGTCACTTCAATAAATCAGAAGTTGACATGATAATGGAGAAGTTGCTATTTACTTTTATGCTATGATAACAGATTGTAGTAGCAGATCCCTCTGTACGGAGCATGCAGTCCTTCCAAATACAAAGAAGAATGGTTTCACTTATTATCAGCTCTCTCTTTTCAGATATAAACAAAAGTCCCTTTTTGTTTCAGCTGGCCTATATATCTATATATATAAATGAGTGATGGCATCACGGCGACCCACAAAACAACAAAACTACAGGCCCCCCAACCTCGGAATTTGACAACACAACCCATTATCCATGCCTCTAGGTTGATACAACAAAAAGAAAAGAAAAATAAAGTCCTACTTAGAGGGAGAGCAATAATTGTTTTTATCCAATTGCTGCCACTTAGAAGGCTAAGCTCCGCCCACTTGGTCTCCTAGCAACCCACTCAGCCCAGTGTTAATAAAAGAATAAAAAATAAAATAAATACAAATAATACAATAAAAATAATTAAAAACACTAAAAAATTAATACAATAAAATACTATAACAAAATAACTAAAAATAATACAACAAAATAATAAAATATAATAAATAAAAAAAATAAGTTACAATAAAATTAATTAAAAAAATACAAATAACGTCAAATAAAAATTCCACAACAACTTTTAACCAATACCACCACCACTTTGCCACAGCAACGCGTGGCTGGGCATAGCTAGTATATATATATATATACATATATATATATATATATATATATATATATATATATATATATAGAGAGAGAGAGAGAGAGAGAGAGAGAGAGCAGGGGGTGGGGGAGAGATATCTTTTTGTTTTGTATATGTTTTTATTTCACCTAGTAGTTTTTTAAACATAATTTCCTATTTATCCCCATAACCACAATAACAATAATAAAATATATATTCTACATATCATATCAGTGCACAAAAATGTTTACTAGCATATCCAAAAACACATAACTTTGCCAGCCATCTGTGGTCTAAAAGACAATCTCTTTTCTAAAAGTTATTTGCATACTTGCAATAAATAACGTTTTCTAAAAGTTATTTGCATACTTGCTCAAGTGATTCCTACTTCCTGAAAATATATAAAGAATGTTTCTGTACAAGTCTGGATATAATATGAACAACAAATAGAACATTTTAAAGTTTTGCAAAAAAATTAAAATAAGGCACTGTTACTGAGAATGTCTCTCCTCATTGCAAAGTGTAATAGGACTGCATTGCCTATTGCATCTCATATATGAAAGAATTTCCTTCTAACAAGAGGGAATATTCATGCTGCCTGCACATTGCTGTTGAGCTCCTTGATGTATTAAAATATTATAACAGATGTTTGACTGAAAGTAGGTTGAACTGTATGCAGACAATGTTTCCAGAAGGGAACTGGTGTGTTGCATAGTTTCCCTTGCAAGTGTCTATCCCAGGACATTTTCCTCCATCTGCAGTTATGTCTGAAATCAAGCATAAATGGGGATCCACCAACTGTGTTTTTTCTTTGGGATCTCTTTTTGGAGTGATGGAGCAAGAGACATAAGTTTCTATTTCAAGCAATCTGTCTATGAAGCCCTTTCCTAATATTATCATCAGCCTAATCTCAAATGTGCAGGATGGGAGCACTATATTTTATTTATCAATAGTGAGTTTACCAGATGGTGGTTGGCATTCCATAAGAGAGAACATGTGTATTTTAACAAGTATTTCCAATGAAGAATGAGTGTTGTGCATTGCAAGGCAGACTTTCACCTCTAGCCCATTACCCTGACCTAAATAAATAAGCCTGCTTTCTGCTGCTGGCATGGATAGTCCCCTAAGATTATGGTAGCGCAAGCATTAATGATCCCACCACACTCTATTGCTATGTGCAACAGATAATTGTAAATGCTTTTTCTGCCTCCTTGTTTATGTTGAGTTCTACATTTTAAGAAGCCGCATTTAGCTACGTATAACATGTTGAAACTCAGAAATATAAGAATGTTTTAAAAAGTCTTTGAAGATACCATGTTAATATATAAATGCAGGGGGAAATCCCAATCGTGCACTTGAATTGCTCCCATGAGGTTTGTACAGGATAACTTTCCATTAAGGTGTGTCCTAAATTCTCTAAGAAAAATAGATATTTATAAATGGTTGACAGGTTCTAGTATGTTTGCATTTTTTATTTTTGGCAAAGAACTTTTAGAATAAAAACATGCCAGTTCTCCAACAGTGAAAGGCAACTATTTTTTAAATATGATATTTCAACACCAGCATTTTTATTTCCCGTTCAACTCAGGTCACATTATTTGAAGAGCATCTATCAAATGTAAATATCTGTAAGCTGCTTGTAATTTCACAATACTATTTATTTGACTACAAAAGTCTAAACCTTATTAAGTGATATCATCCAGAAATAAAGACATACCTTCTTTCGGTGAGATGGCACAATGAAAAAGGTTTCGATATTATGCTTCTTCAGAAAACTGTTTCTTTCATGGCCAAATCCTGGCTCAACTTCATAGTCACCATTTAGGCACTCTAATGTAGTCTTTGTTATATGTACTTTCCTAGAGAAGGGGTGATGGATTCAGGAAAAAAGAAGAGGTATTTGATGACACATCACAGGCCAAAACAAGGACCCTCAAATACACCCTTTACAATGCCACTAGCAATTAGATGAAGGGTTGGAGACTAGTGCCAATATAAGTATTCTTCCACAACAGTGACAACTTTTAGCTGTGAATGGGGAAAGTCACTTACAAGATCTGGCCAAAATCATTGCATCTCTTTATCTGAGATTTAGTGGGGATAAACCTTTCATAATGGGCCTGATGCCAGCAAGTGAAATGTTAGGAGAAAATGCTGCTAGAACACGGCCACACAGCCCGAAAACCACAACACCCCAATGCTTTGATTGTGTGTTCCTGCATGGCCAGGGGTTGGATTTAATGGGCCTTGTGAACAATTCCAACTCTATGATTCCATGAAACAATATATCATATTGTTATCAGGAAATTGACAAAAATGAGTTTAAAAGCACCAGTTTTCAAAATTGTAATACTTGCTATTCTTTTTGCTGTGATATATGGATTAGGTAAAAAATTGGCACATTTATAAATCTTATCAAGTCAATAATGATGCCAAGTCCCAGGTCATAAGTTCAACACATGTCATTAATTTCTCAGATCTAACAATTTCCACTGTATGGTTATCAACTCTGTTATCATAAATAAAGTTTCTATGCTTCAAAAAATATTCTTCATTGTTATTTTATCATACATAGTTAAAATTCCAAAAATAAATAAATATAAAAGAAGAAAAGGAAAGGGGAAAGAAAAAGGAAAGAGAAAAGAGAAAGGAAAAAATAGGGGGAAAGTGAGAGAGAAGAAGAAGAAGAAGAGGCAGAAGAAGAAGAAGAAGTAGTAGTAGTAGTAATAGAAATTGATGATATATGCCACTTCCGGTCATCCTCGATGCGACTTTTTCTTTCTTTTCTTCCTTCTATACACAATTGCTCCCCTCCTTTTCAATCTGTCTCCCAGGATATCTATTTCTTCTATTTCTTCTTGTATTTATTTACTTACTTCTTGTTTTCTTTTAATATATATTCCTATATTTGGCTCCAATCTGTTTCCTTTTGAGGTCTTCCTTGTTGCTTCGTCATTAGGAATGTCAATCTGTCCATGTTTTTTATTTCTAATAGTTTGGCTAACCATTGTTCTGTATTGGGGGTTTCTTTTTGTCTCCAAACTCTGACATATACAATCCTCGCAGCTGTTGTCATATAATTTAGAATTTTTTTAATTTTTTTTCCAGATTCACATCTGTCATTCCTAGCAGGTATATTTCTGGTCTCATCTGGAAGTTTAGATTTAGTATTTTTTTGTGTCTTTTAATTTATGTTTTGCCAATAATTTCTCACTTTTTTACATAACCAACACATGTGGGAAAAAGCCCCTTCTTGTTTCCCACACTTCCAATATTTTGTGTTTATCAGCTGGGCGCTGCCCCCCTCTTCTTCAATCCTCTGCCGATGGGTGGAAGGGGCAGCTGCAGAAAGCTCGGGGGAGATAACCTGAGGAGAAGGAGCAGCCACTGGAAGATCGGAGCTAGCGTCTCGCCCCTGGAGGCTGTCCTGTTGTGTCAGAATCAAGGAATGGAGCATCTCCTTCACTTGCGCCAAGTCTTGCCTCATCTCCTGCATTTCTTGGCTGCCCATCAGGTGGGGAGTGCCATACTTCCAGCCTGTTGCCGGCCTGGCTCTGTGAAACACCTCTGGGCAAGCCGGTGTGACCCACCAGCAGTCATGGTTGGGGGGGGGGGTAGTTGCATCCAAGGGAGTGGGAGATCCTGCCATCTCACCTCCTTGCTTCTTCCCCCTAAATGCCTGTGAGTTGATTCTCTCTCTCGCCTCCCTCCATGTTGGTGTAGGCAGAAGCTAGAGAGAGTAAGAGGGATTCCGAACGAATTGTAAGGCATGTCAGCTCCAACTGTGTTACTGTGGATTAGTCTTCCTTGAAAGAATATGCCAAGACACAGAAGGGCTGAAGATACCATACGTCTTTATTGTTCGGAATACATGAGTCTGCTCTACTGCCCGTGTATATAGGCCTAGTACAGTGTTATAAATCATTCTTAGAGTCCTGGCACCTGGAGGTTGCCCATTCCCACATTACAGAGTCCCTTTCCCCCCACCTCCAGGCAATTGAGTTTTATACCGGTTCATTTGTCTTGTCCTCCCTTTTGGCCTATGGCCATGTGCTCTGTGTCAGAGCTCTGTGTCCGGGGATGGCATGAGATGGGGATCATGACAATATCTTTGTAGCATTTTCCTAATTTATTCGATGTTATATACCATCTGTGCTTCATTTAAATTGTACGCACAAGTGAATTTTAATTTCCTATACCAAATTTCTTTCCACTCCTCTAATTGTATAGTTCTCCCTATATTTTTGGCCCACTTGATCATACACTCTTTAATCTGTTCAGATTCCGTGTTCCATTCTAGTAATTTTTGTATATCTTAGTTATTATTTTCTTCTCTGTTTGCATTATTTTATCCCAGAATGTTTCTTTTCTCATGAATCCTATTAGTTTGTCTTCGTTAAAATATTCCTTCAGTTATCTATATTGGAACAAGGATATATTTTATATGCTTGATTTATTTCTTGTTGTGATTTTATGATGAATTCTCCTCCCTGTTTTTTTGGTATTATTATATTTCGGCCAGTTCTCCCATCCCAACAGGCTCCTTTGCGATGTTTCCAGGGGTGATAGCCACATTGGTGTCTTAGTATAAAATCTAGTTTTGTATTTTTCCCAAATTTCTATTACTGTCCATCTAATAAAATGGTTCCCAATTTTTCTCAATCTTTGTCTTTCCATACCACATATAGGAGTGCCATTCCATCCTTAAATCTATTCCCTCAAGGTTTAGCAATTTTATTTTCTCTAATTTTGCCCAATCTTTAGTCTGTAATATTGTAGTGGCCTCGAAGTAGAGGTTCAGGTCTGGCATGGCAAATTCTCCTCTTCCTCTTTCATTCATTAGATTTTTGAATTTTATTTGGGGGGGGGGGTTCCTTGCCAAATTAATCTGGAATTTTGGCTGCACACTCAGTGCAGCGCTTAAAGCACGTGATAGACATGAGAAGAGCAAAGAGTCCGAAGTGAGCTTTGTGGCAGAAAAAAAGGAACTGGGGAGAGAGTGCCCAGGGCTGCCTTATATGCCCTGCAGAGAGAGGGGCGGGGTTACCTCCAGAATTCAAACCTTTAGCTTGAAAGAGTTTTCTATTGGAGCCTGTGCAGGCGCAGTCCTCTCCAGTAGTGTGCTTTCACAGAGTACACAAAGGAAAAATATAATTTATATGCATGCTTTGGATAGTATAAGGAAGGGTTAACATCCCTGTGGTGTTCGTTTTTGCTGTCTGTGCCCCTGTTCAGAAGATTTCACTTCACTTTCTGTCCCTGTGATAACTGGATTTTGAAAAAAAATTGATTCTTATGGAAACAAGGATTGATTATAAAACTTCAGTGGAGATACCTTTTCTCCATGATAACTTTCAGGAGAGAATTTCCCTTCCTAGGGATAGATTTCTCTCACTTTCTGTTGTCTTACCCCAGTTTGTAAGTCAGATGTTTGTAACTCGGGGACTGCCTGTATACTGAAAAAACATGTTTTGTGGTGGATATAATTTTGTGTTGTTATGTTTTTTTTGTATGTTTGAATAAAAATTATTTAAAATGAAGAAGAAAAAGAATGGATAAGGGTCGAATAAGCTTTAAGTACTGCCCATCACCCTCAAACTGATGGGCAGCCTGAGAGGGTTAACCAGTGTTGGAGCAGCACCTGCTGTGCTATGTAATTTCCCTACAAGATGACAGGTTAGGCCTTTCATCAAAATGGCATGCTTGGCAAATTTATTGTGCAGCTGTATTAGGGAGTAGTAATTGGTGAAATTGCTTCATTTTATGGTTACCAACTCTGTTATTCAAAACAGCATTTCTCCACTTTGAGAACTTTGTTTTCTGAACAGAAGTTTTTTCTTGTGCATGACACTTACCCAGGCAATCCTCCAGCTTCCATTACATTAGCAAGAGTCACATCATTTGACCAAACATCGTACTGCCATTTGCGAAGACCTAGGACACCACAAAGCACCCTTCCTGTATGCAGGCCAACTCTCATATTCAGATCTACTTCAGTGGCTTCAGCTACAGATCTGGAACACACAAAATTAGAGCATTTATGTGAGAATGGACAATGCGGGTATTATCCTTTTACTTCCCTCTCGCAAACTAAAATTTCTACCATAGGCAAAAGGGCCAAAATACCTTTCTCAGTATCTAGTAAAATTTCAATATGCAGACGATCTAGAATTATTAAAATCTGTGTTACTGTTAATATTTTATATGTTTATTTTAAATGATTAGGTTTATTTCACTCAGATATTCTCTAAATATTACTATGTTGTAGTTTTAAAAATTAGTTAGAATTTAGGACTTATTCTTAGCAATCTTGCATGAGGTGTTTATTTTCCATACATAAAATGCTATTTTCTTCCTGTAAATTAGACCGTACAACTTACTGTTCAACCCTACTGCAATCGAGGCAGACCAGAGCCAGCATGCCATGTGGTCTCCTTTCCAAGGGTTTATGCACTACAGCTGGTTGTGGTGAATGTGAGAATTGCTAGCTAATGAGCTCAAAGGCAATGGTATGACCTCATTGACTGGTGGATCTGACCTCAGCAGCTGACAGAGCACTTGGGTGGGTGTGGTGTATGGAAGCTTCTGCGGTAGCATTCATTCAGCAGTTTCCTTATGTATGCCAGCCCAGCAGGACACACAGAAGAGAATAGAAGAAGAGGACAGAAATGGTGGTAGAAAGAAGACAGGGAAAAGTGGCAAGCATCAGCACAGGTTGGAGGAGTGGCAGCAGTGAAGAAGAAGGCCCAAGCAAGTGGTGGACCAGTTAGAGGAGAATCAGAACAGCCCTTATGGGTACTAATTACTGTTATTTATTTTATTTCATACATTTGTATCCCATCCTGCTCAACCCCCCGGGGGAGGGGGACTCAGGGTGGCTTCATATCCGGCAATCATTAGATGCCAAAAACACAACATTTATAAACAATTACAATCAAAAACAAATTAAAACATTATAAAACATTCATTTAAAAATTGTACAATTCAAGTCATAGTCAAGGGTCTATCCATTGTCAGTCACAAAATCGCTTTTACTATTATCGCTGCGTCTGCTGCTCAAATGCCTGGTCCTACAACCAAATTTTAAGTTTTTCCCGAAAGGACAGGAGGGAGGGAGCCAACCTGATTTCATTAGGGAGGGAGTTCCACAGACAAGGGGCCACCACTGAGAAGGCCCTGTATCTCGTCCTCACCAGTCATGCTTGTGAGGGTGGTGGGATTGAAAGCAGAGCCTCCCCCAATGTTCGGAAAAGTAAGGTGGGCCAGAATGATTTAGAGCTTTATAGGCTAAAGCCAGCAGTTTGAATTGTGCTCGTTAGCAAACTGCCAGCCAATGGAGCTGAAGTAACAGGGAGGTGGTAGGCTCCCTGTATGCCGCTCTGGTGAGCACTCTGACTGCTGCTCGTTGGACTAATTGAAGCTTCCGAATAGTCTTCAAAGGCAACCCCATGTACAGTATTAACTCATATATAAAAATGAACTGTTCCCTTCTCTGAGTGATGACAGAAGAGTGCTGCTTAGTTCATTCCAAGAGAACCTAAAAGAGGCATTACTCTCACTGAAATGGCACTTCTTCTGCATTTTTAAATGTCTGGGTGGAAAAGGGTGGCAACAATGACTGGTCAACACTTCCCCACAAAGGAGCACCAAGTGGAGTGCTATGATAATGAAGTAAAGGTAAAGGTATCCCCTGACATTACGTCCAGTTGTGTCTGACTCTGGGGGTTGGTGCTCATCTCCATTTCTAAGCCAAAGAGCTGGCGTTGTCCATAGATATCTCTTAGGTCATGTGGCCAGCATGAATCCATGGAGCGCCATTACCTTCCCACAGAAGTGATACCGATCTATTCACATTTGCATGTTTTCGAACTGCTAGGTTGGCAGAAGCTGGGGCTAACAGTGAGAGCTCACTCCGTTCCCCGGATTCAAACCGGTAACCTTTTGGTCAGAAAGTTCAGCAGCTCAGTGGTTTAACTTACTGCACCACCGGTGGCTTCAATGATAATGAAAGGATCCTTCAATTTCTTCAGTACTTTCTTCCTTGCCCTTATCTACAAGGTCATCTTAGAGAGGTGATTGTAAATGGATTGGAAAAGCTCTATTAAAACATAAACTAAGTGAGAAAGAAATGCTCAAAGGGTCACAATGTTAGAAGACAGTTGATTACACAGCTGTTGTGTGAAAAATGTAATTCTGTTTCCTATGAAGCATGCAACCACATAAAGAACTTACGTGATAGTGTCAATCATGTCCAATCCCATTTCAACACAGCAGTGAGCATGATCTGTTTTGGGCTGGGTTAGTCCTGATACACAGTAGTAACAATCTCCTAGGATTTTGATCCTCCTGCAATGGTTTTCCTTTAGGTAAAAAAAAAAAAAGGGTGAAGGTGGGGGAGAAGAAATTTTACTGTGCCAATATATGTATAATTCTGCATGCAATGTATTATCTGAGAATAGTTTTCTAGTTATAACAAGCAATCTCCTTTGTGCAGCCTTTAGCTTAATACTTTCAAGTTCAATTCCTATTGGAATTTAGAGCTTGCTCATATATATTTACTTACAAGTGGGAAGAGACAAAACTATTCTGTCCGCTGCCCTTGTACACGCCCATCCAGTTCTCTTTACTTCACATTTCTCTGCTTCTTCCTTCTGTTTCCCTTTTATTGAAATGTAGTATGATTTTTTAGGATAGAGCACATGTATGCGATACCTTTAGTCCCTGACAGTTTTTGGAGACAAGAGATTTCTTTCAATTTTCTGCTGGTTTGGTTTTTGTTTTTTTTTTGTTTTTTTTTGGGGGGGGGAGTTGTTTTTGGTCAGAGCTTCATGTTATTATATTTTCAAATTCATTCTGATTTTATTATTGTTTCATTATCTTATCTGTTATCAATCACTTGTGAAAAATTAGTATCCTGATCCTGAAAGGCAAGATACAAATAACTTGACATAAACAAATATATCATATCAAAGTTATTTCAGGACTAATGTCTCAGTCTGAGATCCTACATTTTTACTGTCAGTAGAGTGATGGTAACACTCTACTGACACTCCATGGAAATATGACCTGAGTTTTTTGGCCAGTTATCTGATTTCCTGCATAAGGCCTGGCAAACTGATGCTGAATGGCATAAATTAATTTCAAAGTCACAGGAGAGCAAAGCAAACATTCAGTTACATCACAAATGCAATGTATGGCCCACCAAATCAAATAGAGTGTTTCTAGTGAAAAGTAGAGAAGGATTTTATGTAGAAGAGGGGTATTCAGTAGTTGTTCCTTATTACCTGGTTCCATGACAAGCAACACATACATTTAAGAGATTTGTATGGATTAACTAAATAAGGACAGTATGCAGTATAAGAATCTAAGTGAAAAACATTAACTAAAATAGATTGTTTCCAAGACTTAAATAGTTATATAAATGCGTGAAAGGAAGTGTTATCTACTGATGGGAGACAGCCAAATGGAGAAGAATCATACATTTTTTCTATTGTTAGCCAGTTTGACATTGAGAAGAGACAGTGACATCCTCTGGTAGAAAAGAAAATTGCATTTCAGTTGGCCGCCTATTTTCTTCTTGATACCATATTGGCAGCTGTCAAAATGTATATAGAAAGAAGTGCATTTCTGCATCAATCAGTCAAGGAGATGGATAGGAAGCAAGAGATTCTTTCAGACTCAGTTTGTTTAGACTTGAACTAAACCAGATAAGAGCTGATTTTAAGAGAAGTCATAAAGTTGACAGCCACATTAAAACTGAAGCAATAACAGCAATTAAATGGCAGCCCCAGATGACCATCATTAAAATTTCTGGTGGTGCTAATAAAGGAGGGGAGATTGAAAAGTTGTACAAGAGCCTGAGAAAACATTTCATCACAAAAAAGAAGATAAATAACAATACTGGAAGGTTCTTCAAGCAACTTTGCAAAGAAAAACATAGTTTACTGTACTAAAATACTATTAGAGAGGAGAAGCTGTCATCTGGGCATCAGAAATGTAGTAAGGATTACAAAAGGTTGATGGGATAAAGAAAATTGAAGAAGAGGGTTATGGTACAGTAAGAAGATGTTAGGTTGACTGGATTATCAATTTGGGAGGATTCAATGTTATGATGTCCATCTGGTATTAAAAGTTTGGGAGGAAATATAAAACATAGATGGATAGATTATGGTATTAAGCTAATATATACGGCTTGTGGCTATGAGGAAATGTAATTATGATAAGATGTTATTGCTTTAATGATTAGTACTTTTTCTCTTATAAATATATTAATAATGAAAAAAATGATAATAATTTGATGGTCTTATAACAAGAGAAAGCGAAGGCTAGAATTATTAATAATTATAATAGTGATTATAAGGAAATAACTTTATGAGTAGTTTATAAAAAGTGTGAATTTTATAATAATAATGTTGGATAATTTTACCTTGGACCGCAAGAAGATCCAACCAGTCCATACTCCAGGAAATAATGCCCGGCTGCTCACTGGAGGGAAGGATATTAGAGGCAAAGATGAAGTACTTTGGCCACATAATGAGAAGACAGAAAAGGTTGGAAAAGATTATGATACTGGGGAAAATGGAAGGAAAAAGGAAGAGAGGCCAACCAAGGGCAAGATGGATGGATGGTATCCTTGAAGTTACTGGCTTGACCTTGAAGGAACTAGGAGTGGCGATGGCCAACAGGAAGCTCTGGCATGGGCTGGTCCATGAGGTCACCAAGAGTCAGAAGCGACTGAACGAATAAAGAACAACTATTTTATAGGAAATACAATTTATTATGTACTAAGATAGACCATTATCTATTATGATAAATGAGAAGATACTGGTAGTTGCAGAAGTAGGTATCATTGGCTTTGAAAAACAGCAATAGTTAAAAATAAGTAGTAACATAGTCAACAGTTAATTAATAGAAAGTAAGGTTTGATAGTACTTATAACCATTGAGTGGAATGTTGGAATTCATGTGTGATCCCCCTTTTTGTTGGTATGTTGTTGATTTATATGTATTATTTTAGGTTACTATGGGCTTGGTAACTTGTTCCTGGATGCCAAGCCCAGGAACGTTCCTGGATGGTTTCATGCCCAGGGACTTCCAGTCCTCATGGCAGGGTAAACTGTGCCAATGAAAGCCCAGGAATATCCTGGAGTTTTGACAAAATGCCAAAGCAGTGTGGACAGCAAGGCTGGGTCCAGTACAGACCAATCCTCTGTCCACATGGGCTGTCTGTCATCACTATCTCATTTGCCCTGAGCTCATCAAAAGGAAATGGATTGGCACATATCACCAAACATGCCACTTGTCATGCCTCCACAAGACAAAACTGACTTAAGCAACTGAGGGCTCATCCAGACAGGCCCATATCCTGGGACCTGTCTCAGTTTCAGTGGAGGAGTTCAAACAACGTCTCTGGTAAAACCGAATTAATTCAGAACAAACCCGCCGGTGCAGAATTTAATCCTATCTGGAAGCACCCTGACTCCTCCTTCAACAGTTCAGCCTGATAAACAGCTCATCCTCTTCCAGTTCAGCAAAAAGGGAAGCTGAAGGAGAGACCTCCACGTCCTTTTAAATGAAGACAATTTAAGGGTGCTGCCAGACAGAACTAAAATCTTCGCTAGAGCAAGTTCTGCTTTGGTGTGGATTTCAGTCCCCACTGCTCCCTCAAAAACTGGGCTTTCCTGGTGGAGAGGGGTGGTGGCATCTAGCCACCCCCCCAAAACCCCAAATTTCCCCATAAAAGTTAAGTAAAATGTATCTGGCCACCATAAATTCCCTCCACGTGTCCTTTTGGTGCGAGGAAATGACGTAGAAGGAGACGGGGGGGGGGGGGGAATCCCACCTCGCTCTCCCCCCAGTCTCCTAGAGAATTGGGGCCAGAAAGAGGTGAGGAGGGAACTTATGTCAGCCAGGTGCTTTTTACTTTACCTTTATGAAGAAATTTGGAACTTGAGGGGAAGGGGTGGGTTCCCTCTTTGTCTTTTGGGCTCCAGGAGCCCGAAAAACCAAGATGCCTGCGCGGCTTGGGCCTGGAAATGGCGTGACATGGTTCCCAGGTCCAATCCTCACAGAGTCCACACCTGGTAAGACCTAGATCTTACCATAAAGTCCTGATCTTATCAGGTATTTGATTAATTTGAAACATACCATCAGTTCTCACAGCTGTGAGATCTCTAAATACCAGTGGGCATGGGCTGAGCTGAGGCTTCTTAAGAACAGACTAGTATCTCCGACTAGTACTGTTCCCCCCCTCATATCAACATATCAGCATGGATTTTACAGTGGACTTACCCACAAGTCAAGGAAAAATTATAATTTGGGTATTATTGACTTGTTCTCTGAGCAATTACAAGTAATTTGATATTTACAGGCCAACAGTTGATAAACTGTTCATACATCACATATCTTAGTTACAATGGGTTCCTATAAAAATAATTGCAGATAGAGGTATTCAATTCACCTCTCAAATTTGGAAAGGAATTTTGAGTCTATGGAGGATTAAGCAAACAACGAGCATCACCAACCGCCCTCAGACAGATGGACAGAAATGGTTAATCAGATATTGGAGCAATGTCTATGTTGTTATGTGAACTCACAACAGGATGACTAGTTAAACTTGCTTCATTTGCAGAAACGACATACAATAATTCAGTGCACCAGAAACATTCCCCATTTGAAACTGTATATGGATGAGAGAGCTCA
Source organism: Anolis carolinensis (assembly GCF_035594765.1). Classification (NCBI taxonomy): domain Eukaryota; kingdom Metazoa; phylum Chordata; class Lepidosauria; order Squamata; family Anolidae; genus Anolis; species Anolis carolinensis. Next base: position 50,274,825 of record NC_085846.1, read on the forward strand.
AGCCACTGCCAAAAACACAGGGTCAACAAGTCTGACCCCGTGCCATTTGGCAGAATTGGCACATCTAGCCTCACATTGTGTCAGCATTAAGTTATGCAAAGTTAGTGCAGTCAGGCCTTGCCAAAGACATTTTATGCCAAAGACATTTATAAAAATATGCTGACGAGAAGCAGGGTCTATTAAGTTTTTGAAAAGTCAACAACAGTTAATAAAACTTGCTCTGAAATATGTAAAGTGCTTTGTTATTAGGATATTTCTGAATGAACTAACCACAGAACCTTTAATCAAAAAACCTATAAATATCTTTATCCTGCGTTTCATTTTGGCCTGCTAAAACCAGCAGTGGGATCACCCCCATACATACACCTGTTACAAACTAATATTTTGAACTTTCTGAGATACCGGATTCTGAATTGTACAAAAGTAAATGACAATATTTCACAAAGTGGAAAAAGATTTCATGCCCACTATCCTGAAAAGTCAGCTCCTAGTTTCCCTGATGCAGATATTATATGGTTTTGCATTGCATGTATAGGCTGGGGGTGGGGGGTAGGATGTGTTTAAGGGCTCAGAATGTCAGCATCATGGGTCCTGCCTTGCTTTGCTTTTATCTTTTGAGGTGCTTATATTTGCCTTGTATAATTGTGTTTGGGAAAACAAGTCTTTTCATGCTCTTAATTATGCTTGCACTTGCTTTTATATCTGGGATAATGGGTATACCACATTCTTTCATCAGTTTGGAATTGTTTATCGTGTGCTGTCAAATTTATGGTAGAGGGAGTAAAAACTAAAGCCAGAAGCTGTCAAGGTTATTTTGATGAGAAAAGGGGTATGAAGAGGGAATTTGTCCTGTGTAATTCAATTAATTGTTAAATGGGACTGTAGTCCCCATACAGACTAAATGTATTGTGCGACCACTGATCTTTTAATTGTATCTGTTACTCTTTGCCTAGGAAGAAGACTTGTGATCTGTCTCCATGATTTTCTTTTGCACTGTTCGATCAGCATGAGTGGGGTATGATCCAATGGTCCAGTCTGACCTGTCAGTACTGTGCTGCAGAGTAAGTGGGTATCCATAAGGAAAAACACTGAGCTGCTAAGTAATTAGTCTTTCATGTTGGGAGGTGTGGATTATGATAATAGCAATGGTTAAATATTTAAAAATATGCCATATTGAAGATAGAGAAAGCTTGTTTTCTTTTGCCCTAGAGACCAAAACACAGAACAAGGAATTTAAACTAAACGTTAGAAAGAGCCTCCTGATGGTAAGAGCTGTTGAACAGTGCAATATGCTTCCCTTGTGTGTAGTACAATCTTCTTCTCTGGGGTTTTTTAAGCAGAGGCAGGATGGCCATCTGTCAGGAGTGCTTTGATTGGGTGTTCCTGCATGGCAGGGGGTTGGACTATATGGCTCTTGTGGTTTCTTCTTAGTCTATGATTCTTATATTTGAAGCTTATAATAGCAAAAAGGATTAACAAACAATCCTTTCCACATCTCAGATTTACATAATCCATCACACATGCCCACAAAGGATTATAAATCACAAATAAAATGGAATTAAATTTTAAAATCAGAAAAATGCTTACAGTTGCTAATTCATCAAACTTTCCAAAGAGTTCATTCAGAAGCTTTACTAATTCTTGAGCTGTACATTGAGATGCCAAGCTGGTAAACCCAACAATATCTGCAAACAATATGCTGTAAAGAAAAGGAAGGAGACACACACATTTTGTAAGTGATTGAAAGGTCTTCATATCCCACCATATTTTTGTAGACAATTCTTGGTGAAATTTAAGTAAGACCACAAATGCAGCCAGCTTGACTTACATTGCAGTCTTCATTGTTTACATAGGAGCAGAATAATGAAAGAAACAGATACTGCATACATTTTACTTTTATGATAGCACACCACAGTGATGTGATGGCTATCATTTTGTGCCATATTTGTGTCATATGTTGTGGCATCTGATATTGTTCTGGATGGGGAGTACTCTGTTTCTCTCATCATAAGTTCTAGAGGGAGAGATGGTGCAGAGTCCATAATTTGCCTCAGATAAACCTCCACCATATCACTCAATTGAAAAATTTGGATAATTTTTCTGAGATACTTTTGTGCTACTATATAACACGGAGAGGGCTGGTACTAAAGGAACAGGCCAAGAATTAAGCTTTAAAACAGATCTGCAGAACATACAGCCCATGGGCCACATGCAACTCCCCCAAAAGACTTTGGGTGGCCCAAAGAGGCTGACTGCGAATTGTAGTCCCACAGAAGTCATTTTATCCAGCCGTTGTTCTTACCCCAGTTCTTTTGTACAATTAGTTACATGCCTTCACAGCCTTGTTTCACCTCCACCCAGTGACCAAGTCCAAGGGGAAGCTGCCTTGGGCTCTTCTCTGGCCTCTTGGCCAGGCTTCCTTTGTGTGCTTGGAGCAAGGCCACTGATGACAGTAGGGAAGGGGGTCTTTCAGGTGCCTCAGGACATTCCTTGTCATCCTCCTGAAGCTCATTGCTTCCCAGCCACTACTTTCAAGGCAGGGCATGGCACCGCCTCATCCTTCTCCACTATCTCTGCTGCCACAACTGTTTCCATGATGCCTCACAGACAGTGAGAAAAGTGAAGGAGGGTGGCCCTTGGATTTAAGCAACCCCTCACCCACCCTTGAACCCAGGAGAGTTAGTTGGTCTTTAGTTGCTGCCCCGTCCCCATTGCAAAAGAGAGGCAAGAACTGCCACCCTCTCTGTCCTGCCCTCTTTTCAGGGAGTTACACAGTCTTCTCCTCCTTCTCCCATAACTTCTTCTACAAGGAGAATGCAAAGAATTTTCTTTCTGGAGACCAAAGCGGGAGCATAGTGGCTGTGTGCGGAAAATTGCCTGTGTCATGTCTTTAATTTATAATGGGTAGTGAGCAGGAACATGGAAAGTTTTGCTGTGACAGTCTAGCTTCCATTCCAACCAATCACAAATTTAACACAGCCCCCCTCTTACTTTCCATCTCTCTTTCTCTTGCTATGAAGGAAACTATCTAGGATAGTTTTAATAATGTGTTAGTACATACCTGCTGGCACCCTCTCTTATCCTTCTTTTATAAACAGTACAATTTTTGCACAAACTGTATTGGTTTTGCCAAATTATGCCTTCGAAATAGAGCCTATAGCATGTGGTACCCATGCTGCTTAGCTTCATGGGAGATCTGGTGCCTTTAGGATACTGCTATTTGCTAAAGAAAGTGATCAGACTCCTTTTCCTGAATTGTGAAATACAAAAGTGACTAGAAATAAAATAAATCCAAAGAGTGGCTTTAGAACTGTTATTAGGGTGAAATACAGGTTGAGAGATTTAAAGTTTAAAAAATGAAAGAAAAAGAAGCAATATGCCAGTCTTGTGATTATTCTGTGAAAGAAGGGAGAAAAGAGTGAGAGGTGGGAGGAACTGGCAGTGAGCTGCACCCAATCATCTCCCTCTGAATTTAGAGGGAGATGAAGGAGCAGCGTCTCTCAGAAGTTTAGGCTATTTTAGTATTGGCCCCTTGGACTCATTTACTGACTGAAGGCCCATCCAGTCAGCCCCTTTAATGTGGGACTTCCCGCAACAAAAAGGGGGCTGTCTAGATGACATTTTTTGGAAAACACAAATTAATTGACCACAAACCAGGAAAACCCTGGTTTGCGGTGAATTAATTTGATAGTGGGTTTATTCCGTGCCTTCCAGGAAGGCATGGGATAAATCCGCTACTTCTGCTGTCTGGACTGCAGTCCAGACAGCAGCCCCAAGATTTTCCAGGTTAAATTAGCCCAGAAAACCGCAAGGACACTTACCCCCCTCCCCAAAAGCCCTCCAAAGAAAAATTTAAACAAATAGTTAACACGTATATAGAAAGTTAGAAAAGCCAAAGCACAGGATGGGTTCAGGCTTGCTAGGGAGATTGAAAACAATAAAAGGGGCTTTTTTGTGTTATGTCCATAGCAAAAAGAACAATACGGAATGGTAGGGGCACTGCATACAGGTGATGCAAAGTGGTAACAGGGGACAGAGAAAAGGCAGAACTACTCAACACCTTATTTGCCTCAGTCTTCTCCCAAAAGGAAAATAGTGTTTACCCTGGAAAAAATGGAAGAGGTGATGCAGTAAAGAAAATGCAGTACAGAATAGGTTGTAGGAACCTGGCTAAGCTAAATCTCCAGGGCCAGAGGAACTGCATCCAGGGTATTAAAAATTGCAGAAGTAATTTCAGAGTGACCAGCAATAATCTTTGAGTATCTTTGGAGAATATTAGAAGCCCCATCAGACTGGAGATGGGCAAATGCTACAAAAATATCATATGTTCATGGGCATTTTCTCTCTTTAACTCAGAAGGGAGAGGCTGCTGGGTGGGTGACTTCACCTGCTTGCTAGCCTCTTCTCTCCAAACTACAAAGGGGACAGTCAAGAGAGCAGCCATGCCAGCAGGTGAAGTTTCGCTCACCCACACATCAGAGGCAAAAAGAAAGAGGGAAGACAGGCACGATTGAATGAATTAAGGGTGGTATTTTTATTCAGGGAAGAGCAACATTCCAATTTTGACTTCCCACAAGGAATGTGTGACTATTATCTGATGATGACTATTATGCAATGAAATACAGTATTTATTATGTTAAGATCAATACTAAATACAGAAAACAGAAGTGTGCATTAATGTTCAAGTGGTGTACATCACTGTCAACAAAGTTAAAAGAAGTGCTAATTTGATTGCCTTATGGAGATGTAGGGATCATTTGTATGCCTTGAAATAAGATTCATAATAATATGCGAATACAATTCTGATTTGCGTGTTGTGTGTTTTCTGGACTTCCCAAATGAGGGAAAAGAGATATAGTTGAGATCAAGATACAGTTTGCGGCTACAGAAAAGTTGGTGCTTTTGCTTTTGAATGGCCTAATGATGGCTTCTGTTCCAAGTGATACTTGGGATCCACTTTGGGGGTCAATTTGCAAGGCACTACAATGCATGTTTTAAGGTCTCCGATGTGACAAGATGATGTTGGGACTTGTATCTTTTGAAGAAGTACCTCACAACCTCTGAAGATGCCTGCCATAGATGTGGGCGAAATGTCAGGAGAGAATACTTCTGGAACATGGCCATACAACCCGGAAAACATACAACCACCCTGTTTGTCAAAATACTTTTACGTCATTTCCACTTGCATCCATTAAATTAAAAAATGTCATCTTTTGACCTTTTAACTTTACATTTAGCCCTTTCAATACTCCTACCTAACATTGTCATGCCTCTGAATGTAAATCTTATGGAAAATCCTTTCTGGTGGCTTCAGAAAATCTTCCTTCATTTCCATGGCAACATTCCTGGGCAAAAGGCTCATCAAAAGTCGCTCCTAAAAATCAAGACAAATACACAGATGTTAATCATGAGATAGATATGTGGCAATGCCTTCTCTTCTATACAGCTATCAATCTGCAGTCGTGTCAGCTTAATTTAGCAAGGAATTCCAATTTAAAATGTTTTTTTTAAAAAAATAATAAAGCTCAGGCTAAAGCACAGAGTCTTCCTGGTGCTGTTTGCTAGGAATCTGAAGCTTTCTCCTAGGGATTTTAAATGTTCATTTCACATTGACATTTATAGATAATCTTTGAGCTTTGAAGGAAGCCTGAAGTATGTATAATATAATTTTATCATGAGTACTGCAGACATTAACTGTTCAGATATTTACTATTGGTTTCAATTCAGATCTTAATATGTGCCACCTGGAACTATGAAAATTTGTCAAGATATGTTTCAGTTCAACCAACCATGTTCTTACTGAGATTGAATGAATAGACAAAAAAGGTGAATAATAAAATATTACACTATGTAATTCTAGCAGCAAGAATTCTCTATGCTCAAAAGTGGGAGTGGACTTACCTTTGAGAAAACTGGATTGTAAAAAGCTAGAAATAGCAGAAATGAACAATCATCTTTCATAGAATCATAGAATTACAGAGTTGGAAGAGACCACAATGGTCATGCAGTCCTACTCCCTGCCATGCAAGAGCACACAGTCAAAGCACTACCAACAGATGGCCACCCAGCTTCTGCTTCAAAATCTCTGGAGAAAGGGACTCCACCATGTTCAGAGGCAGCATATTCCACTGCTGGATAGTTCTTACCAACAGGAAGTTTTTCCCAATGTTTAGATGGAATCTCTTTTCCAACTTGCTCTGTGTCTTGGTTTCTAGAACAACTGAAACAATCTTGCCCCCTCCTCAATATGACATCTTTTCAAATATTTAAATGTGACTATTGTGTTCCCTCTTAACCTTCTCTTCTTTGAGCTAAACATACCCAGCTCCCTAAGCTGTTTCTCACAGGGCTTGGTTTCCATTTTGGTTACTCTTCTTTGGACACACTCAAGCTTGTCAGTATTTTTCTTGAATTGTGGTGCATAGAAATGGACACATAATTTCAGCGGAGGTCTGGCAATACTAAATAGAGTGGGACTATTACTTTCCTTGATCTGGACACTATATTCCTATTGATGCAGCCTAGAATCAAATTGGCATTTCTAGCTGCATCATATTGTTGACTCATGTTCAATTTGTGGTCTACTAAGATTCCTAGATCCCTTCCACATGCACTGTTTTCAAGCCAGGTGTCATCCATTCTATATTTATGCATTTCATCTTTTCTGCCTAAAACTATACATTTTTTTTACTGTTGACATTTATTGTTAGTCTTGGCCCAGTTCTCTGGTCTGTTAAAGTCATTTTGGATTCTGATCCTGTCTTCTGAAGTATTAGCTACGCTTATCAATTTGGTCCCATTTGCAAATTTGATAAGCATGCCATCATCCAATCATTGAAAAGGGTATTAAATAACACAAAGCCCAGAACAGAACCCTGTGGTACCCACTAGTTACTTCAGAATGCCATATTGAGTCACTTCTTTCTGGGTTGAAGAGACATTGCTAAACACCCTTTGGGTTCACTCTGCTAACTAACTCTGCTAACTTCTTTAAGATCCTTGGATGTAGTTCATCCTGTCCTGGAAATCTGAATTCCTATAGATTAGTCTCTTTTCCTAATCTGTGCTACATTTTCCCTACTACATCATCCGCTCCATTATTTCCAACTTCAGAACTGTTTACCTTTTGATGGAAGGTAAAAAGGTATTGAGTAATTGTCTCTTCTTTGTCCACTGTTGGCATTTTGCCATCACCTGCATGCAGTGGACATAACCAAAAAAGTTTTTCTTACTTTATCCCTAAGGATACTTGCTATTAGTTTCAATTCCTCCTGCTTGAAAAATCCTATCCATCATTAACTCCTTTCTATTTTATTATACTTGACTATGAGATTATTGGTAAAGAAGAATCAATAGACACCTTTTCAAAGAACTGGGAACATTTTATAACTTTTATCAAATGAAAGAAACTGTGAAGTTACTTGTGGAGTTTGAAGAATAAGAAACAAATGCAAGTAGAAGATAGATGGTGTGATCTTATGTATACTATGATAAATGGGGCAACACATAATGATGCACCTAACAAGTCTTTGAAGGGAGAGGAGAAAACTAAATTTTAAATATTTTTAATTTTTAAAATATCTTTTAGTATCACAGTTTATTATATCAAAAGTGATATCACGATGTGTAAATGAAACACAAATGCTCAATAAAGGTGAATTTTAAAAAATATGTTTCAGCGTAGTTTGCCATAACCCCCCCCCCATTATTATCCTATTTATCTTGCATGTGGACTGAAAGACACTTATCCGCAAGTACTGCATACACAGATGGTATTTTCCTGCTGTAAGTGCTGAAATGGATTAGCCTTGTGATTTTTTGCCTTCCAGAAGCAATACTAGGGCCCAGCTTTTAATGCCTTTCTAAGTTATAGTCTCAATCTCTGGATTCTTCTGTATAATAAATAGCACTATGTAGTAAGGCACAGCGTAGAAAACTGCAAGAGCAGATAATTGCCCTTTATAACCATTACCATCTTAATGCTATTAATAATACCTTATCCCTAACATTTATATGTGAAAGAATATCAATTGCTCTCTTTTGTGTTTGCAACTTGGGAACTTAATCAGTGTGTCTTTTGTTGTACCTACCAAGGTAGGTTATTAAAATGAGCTAGATCTCTTTAGTTTTTTTACCCAACCTTAAATTAGCTGCTTATTAATGAAGTTTATCTTCCATGCTGAAAATACCTCCAGGTAACAAATGGACAAGGTTACTTATCTGTAACCATGTTTCTTCAAGTGTTACTCTGTGAATTCACACTAGTGGAGATATCTGCGCCTGCACAGGCTCCATCAGAAAATCTTCCAAGCTGAATCTTTTAAATTTTGGCGGTAACCCTACCCCTCTCCCCATAGGGCATAAAAGACGGCCCTGGGCGCACGCGCCCCAGTTGTTACATGGCAAAGGCAATGAGAAAGGGACAGGTTTGCCAGAGGGGAAGAAGGGCAGGATTGTGTGAATTCACAGAGTAACACTCGAAGAAACACGGTTACAGGTAAGCAACCTGTCGTTTTTCTTCGTGTACTCTGTGAATGCACACTAGTGGAGACTGGCAAGCTAAAGTCCAGGTTGGTGGGACATAGCAAACTGACAAAAACTGAAGTGTCCAAACATATGTTTTATTAAGGCACATATAGGACAGCAACAGTGAAAATAACAGGGGGTCATACTAAGAGACCCAAGTAAACATGTAGGTATACAAGACCACACAAGTAAGAGGTAGTAGAAGGTTATGGGTGGAGCAAAAGTGCATATTTAGCAAAAACTTGAAAGCATATAACAAGGCGGCAAAAGTCGCAATGGAAGATTTTCCATTGGAGCCTTCACAGGCGCACATATCTCCACTAGTGTGCATTTACAGAGTACACAAAGAAAAAACTATGCTATAAGTACAACATACTAGATAATTTTGCTGTTTCCAAATTTGGTACACAATGGTTATTTCACCATATTTTCTTTTCTTTTCTTTTTTTACAAAAGAACTTCTCACTGCTGAAAGCTGGAATTTCTCCTATGCCAGTTAAATATTCTACTCTCTCTGAACAAAGAATACAGAGAGAGAGAGACATAAATATCTGAGTACTTTAAATGGGATCAATTCAGTAGCTAGCTGGAATGCTCAATAACCACCCAAAATACTCAAGGAAAACACTCAATAACCACCCAAAGCAGATACCTCCTCTTCTACATGGAATAGACACACTAAATCAGCACACTAAAGCTGCATAACAGGGGCCAAAAGAGGTAGTACCTGTAACATAACCTCAAACTAAACCAGCCTATTTGGTTTTCTTGGCCAAGTCTAGCTGTGAATGCTCCCAAATCACTCCAATGGTGTGTCTGCACTACAAAATTAATGCAGTTTGACACCACTTTAATTGCCATGGTTCAATCCTGTGGAATCCTGGAAAAGTTTGGTGAGGCTCTTTTGAAGATCAGCTTAAAAACCTTGCAAAACTACAACTCCCAGGAGTACAGCTGAAGCATTTTCTGGAAGAGTACACGCTAAATACCAAATGTCTAAGCTTAGACTAGGATAGGTAGGGAAAATGTTTCTTACTTCCTATAGCAGAAACCACAAGGGCTATCCAGTCCAGCCATGCAGGAACACACAACAAACACTCCCAACAGATGGCCATATAGTGTCCGTTTACAATCCTCTAGAGAAATAAATTCCATAAACAAAAAAGTAGAAACAGTTGTATAGTCTTGCAGTGACGAGTGCATTGCATTGTTCTGAGTCTGATTCAATGGGTCACTGAAGATGATCTATTTAGTTGTGGCACATGTAGAATGAGCATTTTCGTTGGTGTAGCTGTAGATCAGACCTATGGCAGATACATGCCACATCGGGCTGATCTGAGGTAACCTTAAGGCCACCTTAACCCAACCCAACCATGTTGAACCATGTCCTATGTGCATACATGTGTTTCTCCATAATGCATGCTTTCCATAATTGTTTCTCCTCATGGGAAAGTTTGAAATTGTGTCTCCAATATCTCACTTTAAAAAACAAAAAACAAAAACCCATCCATCATAAATTGTTTATCTTTTAGTATTTTTGATCATGGCCATGTCCTTTAACTGGGAGGATAGAGGAAATGATGGCCTGTCAAGGTCCTTCAATTTACTAGCCATAACCTTGTAATCTCCTGAAGGCTATGCCTTGCAGTGTCTTTGGACCAAAAGAAGAGGTAGGTTTGACAAACGTTAGCCTCTCAGTTACATCACAGATTTACTCCAGGGAGATGAGACATCTCCCAACTCATTCAATCATGCCAGCCAGCTATTGCTTCTGTGCCTTCAGCATGGAGTCCCCTAGCACCACAATCTGTTTCTTGGAGGTTTGGCAGGGGCTTCCAGGGGCACCTGCACATTCTCTGAGGACAAGCACTGTTGCACTTTCTGATGTTGTGCACCTTCACTGATGCTGGAAAGCACTTTGAATTGATTTGGTAGTCCATACTCGTAGAATGATTTCTGGTCTTTCTGCTTCTATGAGTTGTCACTTTCCTCCAAGGGAATTGGAGTATATGAGAAAACTGTTAGAAAATGTAATTGCTTGGTGGAAATGACCCAGCAAAACCCAGGTTAGCTAGGAACACAGGCATATCTTGTTTGAGTTGATTAATGGCTTTTGTTTTTAGAAGAAGATCATACCTAAGGTTTTTCTTATGTGAAGGTTGAGAAACTAGGAATAGGGCAATACACTCTTAGTTAACAACAGGACCAAGACAATAGGAAGTGAGAGAAATCTACCCATCAGAAAGGAAATTCACTCTTGAAAGAGTTATCACGGGGAAAAGGTGTCCCAATTGAAGTTTTATCAACAGTCCTTGTTTCCACAACAAGCCATTTTTTTTCAAAATCCAATTATCAGAGGGACAGACAGTAAAATGAAATCTGAACAGGGGCACAGAGAGCAGAAGAAACACCATAAGGGTGCTAGCCCTTTCCTATGCTATCCTATATCATTATCTATATATAGAGTTCCACTTAAAATATACCTGTTCCAACTTACATACAAATTTAACTTAAGACCAAATCCACAGAACCCATCTTGTTCGTAATTTGGGCACTGCTTGCAATCTGTTTCAGCAAATGGGAAAACAGTGTGAAGTATTAGAATTGTACAACCTATAAATATATGATACATATAATGCCTGCCATTTCTGGCAATAACCGCAATCTGGGCCCCATCTACACTGGCCATTTAATGCAGCTTCAAGCTATCTCCAAAATACAATAGCTAGACAATGCATGGCATGAAATTGACTGCAAAATGCTTTAAGCCCAGCAATCTGATAGTCTCATGCACTTTCCTGTAGACCTAGACAAAAGTAACCTGCTGAAGCCTCTTCTAACTTGAATGTTTTTCTGTTTTAATAGCTTTAAATAATTATCATCATCATATTTTCCATCATAACACACCTCTAATATTGCTTGGCCTCATGTGTCACTTTCCTAGACTTGGTAATAAGCATTTCATCAAATTCAGAATATGGACAACCTTCTCCTCAAAATCAGACATTTCTTATACTGGCTAAATAAGTAGGAACATGATCAGACAGGCAGGGGAAAAGAGGGGGGAAATGGAGGGAACCACCCCCCTTTGTTCCCTACTGTCTTTCTCTATCTTCTGGGCTGGCTTCCCATCCCACGTGGTTTCCTGTCCTTTCCCTGTCCTTTCTCACTTCATTTTCTTCAATGAGGAGTTGGGTAACATCGGACTCCTCCAAAGGCATTCTGGGCTCCATTTCTGTATGTTGCTGAAACAGAACCCCCCACAGAGTTACCCTGCATCATGGGACTCTGTTTTGGCAATGTGCAGAGACGAGGAGAAGACACAGAGAAGACTGCATCTGATAAGGTCCTAGATCTACTCTGATGTCATCTGCTAGTTGGATAAGCATGCTACCCTGTTTTCCCCAAAATAAGACAGGGTCGTGTATTAATTTTTGCTCCAAAAGATGTGTTAGGGCTTGTTTTCAGGGGCAGTCTTATTTTTCCAAATTGACTTTTTGAATGAACTATGTCTATGGCTTATTTTTGAAATAGTACTTATATTTCGAGCATCCTCAGAAATGCTGAAAAACCATGATAGGTCTTATTTTCAGGGTAGATCTTCTTTTGGAAGAAACAGGGTATCTATTCTACCATCCAAGACATTTATAAAGATAATGAGTAACAGTGCGCAGTAGAGAATTCTGTGACATCCCACTCAGGACCCCTTTCCAGGAAGATGGAGAATCTTTGGTGGTTACCATTTGGATTTAGTTACATATTCACCTGACAATTGCACTGCCTAACCTGCATCTCACCAGCTTTTCTACAAGAATATTGTGAGCATTCTTACCAAAACTGTTGCTGAAACCAAGATATGCTCTTCCAATCAGCTACCAAGCTTACATTTCTCTCATAGTATAGAAAGATCCTGCAAATAAATGACTTGCTACACAAATGTTATCAACAGAAGAGTTTGAGCTTCTGAAACCATGATCTTTGTTTTTAGATGAAGGATCACAAGCTACAAATAGGCTGTACTTTATGGAAACTAGGAAAAAGTTTCTGGAAAATGCATGATAAATCTGATCAAGAGAGCTACAAACTGAACTAATATTAAAAAGGAACATGTACAAGAAATATAAAAGGGAGAATTCACCAAAGAAGAATTCAGACAAATAGAGGAAGTCAGAAAGCTAAACAAAAGAATGAACTCAGACTTTCTAGAAAGATTAAAAACAATAAAAAGAGATTTGTGTGTGTGTCTATAGCAAAAAGAAGTGGTATGACTACTGCATGGAGAAAATGGTGAAATGCTAACAGGGGACAGAGAAAAGGAAGAATTATTATTATTATTTTGACACAGCAAACAAGATAGATATGCTGGATTTCATATCACAAAATCACAAGCCGAACACTTCCCAAGTGTCTAGGACTGTGTGATGTATTTTCGAATGATGCATGCAGATCCCAGCAGGGTGGCCTTTTATTATTATTATTATTATTATTATTATTATTATTATTATTACTACTACTACTACTACTATTATTATTATTAATACCCCACTTTATCTCTCCATAAGAAGACTCAAAACTACTCAACACGTTCTCTACCACAGTCTTCTCCCAAAAGGAAAATAGTGTTTAAGCTGGGCGAAATGGAGATGATGTTGTAATAGGAGAAATTTAGCAAGGAATAGATTAAAAACAGATAGAGGTAATCTCAGAACCACCTGCAAATGTCTTTGAGAATTCCTGGAAAACAGGAGATGTCCCTAGAACCTGTCCTTTAAGGACTGGTTTAGGGAGCTGGGTGTGTTTACTATGAAGAGAAGGTTAAGAGGTGACATGATAATGTTGGGCTCATCTACACTGATTATATAACGCTAATTTCAAACCGTGGCAGCTATACAACCACACCATCAAAGAAGTCCTGCCATAAATGTCAACATGGGGCATAAAACTGTTGTGTTCAGGAATATATCGGGCTTTGGAGGCAGATCATTTATCCAGACATCTGTCCATGTGAATAAGAGGGCTTGTCAATGTGAGAAAACAATAAAAGACTGTTTTTTCAACAGAACTGATAAGAGCTAGGAAATTAGGCACTCTCAGGCAAAAGCCCCAGTGGCAAAGTGTGTTAGAACACTGAGCTGCTGAACTTGCAGACCAAAGGTCCCAGGTTCAAACCCCGGGAGCAGCTGCTGTTAGCTCCAGCTTCTGCCAACCTAGCAGTTCCAAAACATGCCAATGTAAGTAGATCAATAGGTACCGCTCCGGCGGGAAGGTAATGGCGCTCAATGCAGTCATGCCGGCCACATGACCTTGGAGGTGTCTACGGACAACGCCAGCTCTTTGGCTAGAAATTGAGATGAGCACCAACCCCCAGAGTCAGACATGACTGGACTTAACGTCAGGGGAAACCTTTACCTTTACAGGCAAAAGCATGGGAACAATGCAAAGTAATGGCATGATTAATGAACTAATGTTTATTTGAACACTATCCTGATGTCAGCCAATGATCACTTTACTGGGCCAAATTTCAAAATGCAAGATTTTAATGAATTTTTTTATTATGATCAATTTCTCAGTCCTGACAATAATGTAGTGTTTAGTTGCTTTTGCCGTTTGTGCCAAAATAGTTATTGCAAAACAGTGAGAACAAACAGTTAGGCTGCACATTTTTGACAGATTGTCAGGAGTCCCAAGTTTTCTCCTCCAGTATTTTACCTTGGCAAACATGCAGGAGGAAAAAAAAGAAGCCATGATCTTTCAGTTGAATATTCAGAAAGCGAGCGGAAATAAGCTGGACTTGGAGAGGCTAGTGGGGCATCCACATCGCAGAAGGCTATTGTGTCCCAGACAACAGCGAGTTGATGGACATTTACACCTGCCCAGAGGGGATACAAATGGTCCCTTGTGGAAGTTAAGGAGCACCAAAAAAAGCCAAATGCCAGATAGAATGGGAATAACAAGCCCCCTTTTCTACTGAGTCTGCAGGTGGAAGTGTTAATAGAAAAAACTGAGCAGCTGAAGGAGCTAACCATGTTGCTGGGAAGATGATGGCAGCCATAGGAGAGCAGGACCCAGCGTTGGGCCCTCAATTTTAGTTTTACCATCTCCCCAGTGAAGGGAGGAGAGGCAAAGACCCCAGGAAACAAGGTGAGATGAAACTGAGAGCTTCTTTTGATGAAGACTTGGACAAGTTGCCTTTTTTCCTCACAAGATTAGCAGATTTCCCTGATGAGCAAGGTAAGGTGCAACATGTGGCTGACACAGCTGTAACAAGCAGCTTTGAGCTGGGTGCTCATCTTAAATAATATGGGGGCTCCAGAACTGGACAATTTGGACAGTTTCATGCCGACCTTATGGGCTCACTTCTAAGATCCTTTCTGCCAAGATAAGGCTCAGGCTAAACTGAAGAACCCAAAGCAGGGATCCTTATTAGTTTTGGAATATCCCCATGAGTTCAGAAAATTAGTTACCTATGTTCCAGATTGGAAAGAGGCCTATAAAATTTAGTATTTGGGGGGGGATTGATTGAAGGCAGATTTTCTGGAATGAGTGTTGTCCTGGGACAACCCCACTATCCTTATGAGGTGGGTAGCCCTCGCTAGTCAGGGAAAACTTGTTAAAGAAGGAAGGAGAGCATGCCAGAAGCAAGGTTTGCCAGCCAAATCTGCCAACAAGAAAGCAGCAAACCTCCCAAGAGAAGAAGAGACATCAACCTGATTGTCATGGCCAGCTTGGATAGCAAGGTCGAGAAGTTGCTAGAATGGTCAGCAAAGGAGATGGAGGTCTGTAGCCATCATTTTGCAGATAAGATGACTGGAGTTAGTTCTTAGATGCCACAGTTGACACAGTTCCGATTGATGCAAGTATTTTAAAGACACCAGACATTTCATCAATACAGTAGAATCCCTTGGTATACCTGAAAGTATTATACTCATGACGTTAGACATTACAGCATTACATACCAATATTCATTTAGAGGAAGCTAGGCAGGTTATCAAAGATGTATTGGATACCAGAGGATCATTGTCACCCCCAACACATTTTCTGATGGACCTATTAGATATCGTCCTAGAAAACAATTATTTTAAATAATTGGCACACAATTTTACATACAAGTATGTAGAGTAGCTCCCTCTGTAACCAACCAATTTCTTGCCTACCTTGAGACAAAATTCATTTACAATAGAACACATAATCTAGATCTCCCCGACATGATCTATTATGGGAGATACATTGACAATACCTTCACAATTTTTCGGTCTGATATGGCAGCATCACACTTCAAAACATGGATCAATACTATACATGACCACATGAAATTTACAAGTACATGTGACCACAATAAGATCATTTTTAGATGTTTGTGTATTCAGGGAATCAAATAGACTTTATGTCAGAAACTACACCAAACCCACCAACAGAAACTCCTTATTATATTTCAACAGTTTCCACCAGCATTCCTTGAAATCTAACCTACCATACAATCAACTGTTAAGACTAAAATGTAACACCAACCTACAGGAAGACTTTGAATCCAACAGAGACCCCTTCAAACAGGCACTGAAGATGAGGGGATATCCTGAAAGAATAGTGGACTCAGCAGTCAAAAGAGCTCAAAGGGTAAATAGAAGTGTTCTACTACAAGAACAAACTAAGCCTAGTAAGGATCACATCATATGGCCACTTACACATACACCACTATCATCCAAAGTTAAGAACATTGTCAACAAAAACTGGCATTTAATACAAAAGATTAGTGGCTGTGAAAAACCACCTATGGTAGCCCACAAGAGGTCAAGAAACTTTAGAAACTTTTTAGTCCATGCAGACCTCACTACACCCACTACAACAGTGAGTAAAAACACTAAAGGACATTACCCATACAACACTAAAGGACATTCTTGTTGGCAGCTCCACTGGCACAACCTGTTTCTGAGTAAAATTCAAAGTGCTAGTTTTAACCCCTATATGACTCTATATGAACCTGCTAAAACTCTACGAGCTTCTAGAGAGGGACTTCTCTCTGTCCCACCGCAATGGCTGCTCCCAGATGAGGCAAAAGGCAAGCCTCATCCCTGCTTGCCTTTTGCAGCAAGGTGAAAACGTACCTTTGCCATCAAGCAGTTAGGGAGGGATGAGGGTCAGGCTGTGTGAGTGGGTTTGGGGTGTGTGTGTGTGTAGATTTTTCATTGTAAATTTAACTTTATTTTTATAGTATGTTAATATTATTTCAATTTTTATGCTCCATGACACACAGATTTAATTATGTTTTTAAAATTTGTACTCATATTTGCATGCATGTGCTTTGTTTTCAATTTGTATTGTGTCATGTATTGTGTCATGTTTGTTGTTAGCTGCCTTGAGTCCCTATATCAGGAGAAAAATGGAATAAAAATACAGTAAATAAATAAATTGGCCAACCAGAATGTCTTACAAATATATGTTGTCTGTGTTTTGATTGCCTGCAGCTGATATTCAGCATCGAAAAAGCCACACCTGCTGTGTTTTTCATTGCTGGTAACAAGAAAACTGTGTGCTCCAGAAATTAAAATATATTTTGCAATTTGATGTTTCTCCTTATAGATGGGCCTCTTGTGCTGTAATACAGTAGGTTATGTGGGTACAATAGTGATAAAGAAAAATATGTGATTTACAAAAACAAGAGCATGTTTCAACTGACCTGTTTTTCATTCTCATCCTCCAGCTTCAGCCTGTCTTCTATGCAGTTCCTGGCCTGAAGGAAAGCCTTCCTCTGTGCCCTTTCTGTCAAAATTCTCACAAAGACGCCATACAAATTTACACTGACAAAAAGAATAGCATTGGCCACAAGCTGTAAGAGGAGAAGAAGGGAACAAAAGAGATATATTATAACATAGGAATTTTCAAACATTGCCATGAAAACAATAATTCTGTCTAAAATAGAGTTTGTATTGTCGAAGCCTTTCATGGTTGGAATCACTGGAGTGTTGTGTGGTTTCTAGGCTGTATGGTCATATTGAAACCACACAACATTCTGGAGTTTGTATTGTTTTTATATAGTATGACTGCCACTTATCGTATATACTCGAATATAGGCGGAGGTTTTCAGCCCTTTTGGGGGGCTGTCCTCCTCCTCCTCTTCCTAAAAGATGCCTCCTGCCTGCCTCCTCCTCTGCCATGGGGATTGGGTGGAGGCAATGCCTGGAGAGAGCTGCTCTTGCTCCTTGGAAGAGGAGGAGGAGCAGACTGAAGCAGGAGGCGGAGACTGAAGGTGGAGGAGCTGGAGGTGGAGGAGGAGAACCATCCCCAGGACGGTGCTTCTAAGTGAATGACCTTCCTTCCCTTCTCCACTTTCCTTCCTTCCTTCCTTCCTTCCTTCCTTCCTTCCTTCCTTCCTTCCTTCCTTCCTTCCTTCCGTCCGTCCCTGCCTCCTTCTCTCTTTCCTTTCCTTCCTTCCCTCCCTTCCTCCCTTCTTTCCTTTCCTTTCTTCTCCTTCTTTCCTCCTTTTCCCTCCTTCCTTCCCTCCCTTCTTCCTTTCATCCCTTCCTTCTCCCTTTCTTTCCTTCCCTCCTTCTCTTCCCTCCTTCCTTCTCCTCCCTTTCCTTCTTTCCTCCCCTCCTTCCTTCCTCCCTCCCTCCCTTGACATCTTCTCTCTTATTTCTGTGGCTCCTTCTCCCTTCTTGTTTAACTCCTTCCTTCCCTCTCTCCTCCTTCCACTTCTCCCCCATTATTATTGTTACATATTGTTTAGTAATTAACCAGTATACTGTAATTAAGTTAAGTGTGTAACAATGAAAATAGATCCCAGCATATCAGATGTTTACATTATGATTCATAACAGTAGCAAAATTAGTTATGAAATAGCAATGAAAATAATTTTATGGTTGGGGGTCACCACAACATGAGGAACTGTATTAAAGGGCCATGGCATTAGTAAGGTCTAAGTCATTAATAAAGATGTTTGGAAGAACCAGGCCCAGTACAGAGAAAGAGACAGCAAAGCAAGCATACAGGAAGGAAGGAAAGAAAGAGGCAGAGACAATTTTTATTTTGAAATTTACCAGTAGCAGCTACATTTCCCACCCTTGGCTCATCCTCGAGTCAATAAGTTTTCCCAGTTTTTGTGGTAAAATTAGGTGCCTCAGCTTATATTCGGGTAGGCTTATACTTGAGTATATACGGTAACTTTCATGGATAATATAAATCTTTATTGCTACAGAGTAAGACCTTTGATCTAGCTAGCCTATTTTTTTTTCTCCATTGGTAATCATCCTGTAGAGTAAGAGTATTTTCTCCTGCTACTCAAAATCCTTTTAACTGGAGAGGATGGGTACTGAAAGTGAGGTCTTTCGTATCCAAAACATTTGTTCTGCCATTGAATGGTGTACTCTGTTGTTAGAACTATAGTACTCAAGAATACAGTCGTCTCTCCACATCCACAGATTTTGTATCCATGGATTCAGTATTGAAAATATTTTTCAAAAAATCCAAAAATCTTGATTTTGCCATTTCATATTTGGTATATCCATTTGGGGGGGGGGGGGTCTTGAAATCAAACATCAATGGATATCATTGTGGCTTGCATTTAATTTGATGAATTAATTGATCCAAAAACACATTCTGTCTAAAAGCAGTTTGATAAAAAAATATATAGTTATGAATTGGATAATGACAAGAGAGGTCTGCCACATTACACAGCCTGGCATGTTCCATCCTTGGTCCTATTACCCACACCTCTCTCTTGCCTGCTATTAGGAAGTTACCAGTAATTTAATTAATTGTCTTTAGTCAATATGCTGGAGGATAAATGAAAGAACCTCAAAAGAAACAGGGGGAGTGCAATGGATGCAGCCTTTCCTGAGACATTACAGGTTGAGCATCTCTTACCTAGAAATCTGAAAATCAAAATACTAAAAAAACTAATACTGTCCACATGAGTGGCTGAAATAGTGACACTTTAGCTTCCTGGTGGTTCAGTGTACACAGACTTTGTTTCATGCATAAAATTATTTAAAAATACTGTATAAGATTACCTTCATGTTATGTGTACAAAATGTGTATGAAACATAAATGAATTTCATGTTTAGATCACATCTCCATGGACTCATGATAATCTAGGCTCAACTTGCATTGGTAACCACACATTTGATTTGAATTCAAATCAGTACAAATGGGCATTCCCACCATGTCCATGTGTTCACTGAATCAGAATATTTTTGGCTCACGCCATCACACCAGCTGCAGGTTTATTGTTAAAATTTCCCTTGAATATATATTATCAACCAACAGTGTCTTGTTCTCCTGTTATTGTAATCATTCACTTGTACTTTGACTGGATGGCCCCACTTGCTGGGGCCACTTCCACCACCATCAGCCCTTGAGCCCACCAGGTCATAAAGCCACAAACAAGCACCTCTTATGCACACATCCCCCAAGCATTGCATTTCTTTTGTTGTGTAGTATATTCAATGTTCACAGGGACATCTCATTTTCTTGGACTGGTGAAGCGACTACACATCAAAAAATGGCAGCATCACGCTTAGTTAGGAATCTCTCAGCAACATGCCCTGCTTCCCAGTAAGCCATCATTTGATTTGACCTCAAAACCAATGTTGAGCACAGGGCACACAATTAAAAAAAAAACCATTTTCTAACAAATTTCAGCATAATCATTAAAGCCATCGGGCACTAAAAAAGGACATCAAAAGAGATTTTCAGCTTGAATCATGGGAAATTGTGTGTATTCATACAAAACTCAGATCAAAGTGAGTATGATTTTTTTTTGCTCCTGTGGATTCATCCTTGGGTCTATTTTTACATTATTTTTACACTAAATTTTATTTACATATATTTTTAACAACATAAAACTACATTAGGAGTATAGAAACAGAAAAATAACAGAGAAAAACACAATAAATGTCAAAACTACAAAATAATTGCAAAGACTACATAAACCACGGCTAAAATAATAAAATTAAACTAAACCAAACCAAAAAGAATTATATATTATTCCAATTTACCAGATCACAATTATAAATGTTACACTAAGGGTCCTTCCAGACAAGCCCAAATTGCGAAAGGAACTGTTATTAAAATTCCGATTCCTTTCACAATTTAGGCCACACAGAGGCCCAAATCCTAGGATTCTCCTGGGGGGTGATGACTACATGCCCTTCCAGATTGACCAGAGGTTGATCCAAGAGGGCATCTAGCTAGCCCCCAGCCTGTTTCCCTCTAAATTTACTGTGGGGTCTGGCTGCATCCTCAGGCCCCTTGGAAAAAACTTGTGTTGTGTCAAAATGACACAACAGAAATTTTCTCTGAGGGGCCTGAAGACACAGCCTGGCACCTCTGGTAAGTTCAGAGGGGAAATGGGCTGGGAGGGGTGGGGTGCCATCTTGCTCCTTCAGGCTTTTAGAGCCAGAAGAACCAGGATAGCAATGGAGACTGGCTCTCATGGTTGAGGAAGGCACTCCTGAGAGTCAATCCCCACTGGCCCAACGGCTCAACAAATCCGGAACTTGCAGTAAGGTCTGGATCTGTTGAGGTGTTTTTTAATCCAGAGTAAATTGAGAAATCCCATTTTACTCTGGATTAATCTGAGCCATCGTTTGGACAACACAGTTTAATCTGCAACCCATCATGGGTTTTGAGCCTGTCTGGAAGGGCCCTAACTCTCTTTTACAATTTAACAAAAAGAAGCATGTTTTGTTTATATAACACCAACATGTACCATATTTCCCTGCATAATATGCAGTGAAAAGCAGCCAAGGGAGGCCATGACTCACTCTCCCATGAGTCTATCCCACTTCTTCTGAGTTCCAGAGGGGGAGTGAAGGCTTGGCTAAGATTGCTTAAAGAATATTAGTAATGCATTCTTCTTTCAATAATAGGTATCTAGATATAGAACCATAGGGTTGAAAGAGACCACAAGGGTCATCAAGTCCAACCCCTTGCCATGCAGGAACATACAATCAAAACATTCCTGATAGATGGCTATCTACCTTGTACCTTCTGCTCAAAAACCTTCAGAAAAGCATCATATTCCATTGCCAAACCGCTCTTACCATCGGGAAGTTCTTCCTAATGTTCCCACAATTTGAATCCATTGATCTGTGTTCTAGTTTCCAGAACAGAAGAAAACATGCTTGGCTCCTTCCTCATTGTGAAATTTAATTTTGTTATATAAACTAATTCAGATATTCTTTTCAAAAGTTGATGAACAAATGTTTTTTTAGTATTCCAAAAATGGCAAAACGTAATTCACCAGCAGAAATAGTGAGATGTACATATACACCACAAGAAATGATGCTACTCTGATTTTCCTACATGTATTCAAACTGGTGCCCTTTTAATTCTTAGCTAAATATTAGCTGCAATAAGTAACTACAGTTAAAGAGAAAGTAAGTTAGTCAAAAGTTATTCCTGATTTCATTTACCAGCTAATGTTAAATAGTGATACTCAGAAAGTTTCCTTAAATTAAAATATAAATTAAACTCATATCTTTTTAAATATGACTGTTCCCATGATGGTTAAACAGAGCAATGCTTTAGAGAGAAAGAGTGTGTCTGCATGGCAGAAAATATTTTCTTAAAAGATACATCACATGTAAACTGACATCAAAGGGAATATTTTTCCCAGTCCAAGAAGTGTTGTGACAAAGAAAACATATTGAATCTCATATTCTAGTATTACTAAAAGGCAAAGTGGATTATTTTGTGGAGGCCAGAAAGGGATTTTGCTTCATATATATACTGATTTTTTCTATGCTCTTAAATAATTTTTTGCAGTGACTCTCCTTGACTTTTTTCCAGTTATCACAATGATACTCTTCCTTAAAATGTGTTATCTGAGGAGAGCAGTATAAATTGCTTGCAGCTCAGTAGTAGCTAGGTCACATAAATTCATCAGCCACTCTGATGCCTTTCCCTCGAGATGGGTAGTGATGTATCTGACTTTGGTAGCTTCAGACAGGAAAGTAGGCTCCCATTCCATCATAAAAACTGTCACTTGTGTAAGGAAAAATAGCAGTCTCTCAGCTCTCTCACTGAAAGTAACTCCCAAGCACCTACCACCATACAGGTGAGAATCAGACAAGTTTGGAATCAAGCGTCCAATGAGATGCTTGAGCCTCCAGTGACACAGACCCTGATGGCTGGTTGTTGCCCTCCCTTTTTAGCATGAGAACATGCAGGAAAACTTCCACCTTAGTCTTTATGATGGAACTCCTCCTGATGTTGCTGCATCTCAGTCTCCCACTCCTCTGCTTTAGAACTTCTTGGAGCAAAAGCATCCCCGACCTGCACGTCCCATTCAGTCAGTTGAACTTTCTTCCACTCTTTTATACAAGAGGTGATTCCATCCAATCCCACTGCAATTTGTTATCTAACTGGGGAGACCCAGAGTCTAGGAATCACTAGAGGTCACCACTTCCATCCTGCACCTTGATTTTAATTCCAGAGGAGCATCACATGTCTCTCATCTCTCAACTCCGTGTTCACTGGTCTGGTCATCTCTTTCCAGCTGATTAGATGCAGTGATTCAGAAATGTGTAGGATGGGTTCTGACAATTTATAATGTACTATCAAACTACCATTCAGAAACACAAGGTCTCAACTGATAGCTTTATTCAGGAAACAAGAGGTGATCAGAGCAAACCACTGTTGTACTAACTAAAAACATTTGAGTTTTATAGAGTTATAAAGCAGTTCAAGGAATTTCACAAATTTTACTCCTATTTACCAACAACCAAAATGTTTTGTTTTCCCAGACTTTACTCCCCATTGCACAGGAATTACCTTGGCAGCTTGCAGTTTGGTTTCCTTCTCACACTCATTACCCCAACTTTCTAAAGAAACAATTCCTATTCCCATCATAACCAGCCGCGTAGCACATTCTGTCATCTTACATTACAAAACATAAGCAAAAGCACGATAGCTAGGCATTCGAGACCTATGCTCCTAAGAGATACCTGTTTTCAGAGTAACTGCCCCACTCCATGCTGCTCTTGGCCAAGTAGAAGGGGAAAGCAGTGTGGTTTGACTGGGCAACTGGAGCTTTCCAACATTCCCTGAGCTGATAGCAGCTCAGAGCCGGCCCAAGGAAATTTTCAAGTGTAAGCGAAAAAGGATTTTGGTGCCCCCCCCCAAAAAAAACCTCAATCACCGAGAAAGCAGGCTCCGTGGAAATGGGCGATCTGCCCTGCACGCATGCGCACAGGACAGATCGCCCATTTCCGCCCTACCTGCTCAACGCAGGCACAGATCAGCTGGCGATCTGTGCCTGCGTTGAGCAGGCTCCGTGGAAATGGGCAATCTGCCCTGCGCGTGTCCGCACAAGACAGATCGCCCATTTCCTCCCTGCCTGCTCAACGCAGGCACAGATCGCCAGCCGATCTGTGCCTGCGTTGAGCAGGCACCATGGAAATGGGCGATCTGCCCCGCGCGCGTGCGCACGGGACAGATCGCCCATTTCCTCCCTGCCTGCTCAACGCAGGCACAGATCGGCTGACGATCTGCGCCTGCGTTGAGCAGGCACCATGGAAATGGGCGATCTGCCCCGCGCGCGTGCGCACGGGACAGATCGCCCATTTCCTCCCTGCCTGCTCAACGCAGGCACAGATCGGCTGACGATCTGCGCCTGCGTTGAGCAGGCACCATGGAAATGGGCGATCTGCCCCGCGCGCGTGCGCACGGGACAGATCGCCCATTTCCTCCCTGCCTGCTCAACGCAGGCACAGATCGGCTGACGATCTGCGCCTGCGTTGAGCAGGCACCATGGAAATGGGCGATCTGCCCCGCGCGCGTGCGCACGGGACAGATCGCCCATTTCCTCCCTCCCTGCTCAACGCAGGCACAGATCGCCAGCCGATCTGTGCCTGCGTTGAGCAGGCACCATGGAAATGGGCGATCTGCCCCGCGCGCGTGCGCACGGGACAGATCGCCCATTTCCTCCCTGCCTGCTCAACGCAGGCACAGATCGCCAGCCGATCTGTGCCTGCGTTGAGCAGGCACCATGGAAATGGGCGATCTGCCCCGCGCGTGTGCGCACGGGACAGATCGCCCATTTCCTCCCTGCCTGCTCAACGCAGGCACAGATCGCCAGCTGATCTGTGCCTGCGTTGAGCAGGCACCATGGAAATGGGCGATCTGCCCCGCGCGCGTGCGCACGGGACAGATCGCCCATTTCCTCCCTGCCTGCTCAACGCAGGCACAGATCGGCTGACGATCTGCGCCTGCGTTGAGCAGGCACCATGGAAATGTGTCATGGAGCCAGATCCCAGGGCTGAATTTCCAAGCCCTGAATCTGACTTCATAACATAAAACAACCCTGCAAGCACCTGGCGGGAGAAGATAAAATGAGCCTGGGAACTCAGAGTTGAAAGTATAAACAATTATAATTGCTGTAGTGTGTGGGAATAGAAATCATGGTAGAAATGTGATCCAGAAGGTGGGGCTTGATGATGATATTTGCGTGTGATATTACGTTGCATCAGAAGTGATAAAATTGGATGTATGTAAACATTAGGTCATTCTCGACTTTTCCAAAGTCATGTATTCTTCAATAAAGATTGAATTTGAGAGCAGCTATCTTTGATCTGCGTTCAGACTGATCCTTTGAAGTGAGCCTGACATTAAAGTCGAGAATCCATTTCTCACCCTCCTGCGGAATTCGCAGTGAAGTGATAATGAGTGAAGAAGGAGATCAAAGCCCAAATGGGGCAGAGAGGCCTTTGCAAGGGGCCCGGCCGAGGAGAGAAGAAACGCTGCAAGCCATAGCTTCCTCTACGGGATACCCCAGGCCGAACGGCGTGACCCAGAGAATTCCCAGGGGAGGAAGAGGCGTCTCTGCGGCTGCAGAAACCAGTTGGGGATCTGGAGGAAGTATGCCGGAGACCGTGGCCCTGCGGTTATCCATCCTGGAAACTAATTTATCCAGGCTGTCGGAAACCGTGGGGAGATTGGTGCCATTATTGGAAGAGAATCTCCAAAAGGAGCCCAGCCGATATGGCGCCGAGAGAGAACCAAGTAAAGAAGGAGATTGGAGCCAGAGGGGCCAGCGAGCGTCAACGCAGAGTCCCGTGGCGGCAAGGGACGAGGGAGATGAGGAATACTGGCGGGAGCTGGAGTTCCGGGACAGAATGGCGCGAGAAGTGGAGCGTCAGCGAGCCCTGGGAAATCTGAGGCCGCCATCTCCAACAGAGCTCCCAACCCCCCGAATGGGCGTCGGGGTGGAAAGGCCACTGGGGCCAGGGATCGGGTCCAGTGGATTGGCAGACGAAGGCGGAGAGGAGCGGGGGATCCAGGAAGAGGAGGAGGATGTGCCGTACGACGAGGAAAGGCGAGATGAGGGGGCTACAGCAAGGCCAGTATGCGGATGGGCGGAAGAGCCGACAGCGGCGGCAGACTTTCGGGAGCCGCGCAGAATGACCACCGGAGTGGGGCGCGGCGTGTTCCAAGGAGCCGCCCGAGGAAACCTGATGCAACCCTTCCCCATGCCTCCCAGACAGCATCAACGGGCTGCAGAATGGATGCCTAGAAGGGAAGATCTCAAACTAGAATACGGAGGGGAATCAGATGAACTGAACTTTTTTCTAATTAGCATCAGAGGATACATGGAAGACAATGCACACACATTCCCCTCCGAGGCAAGCAGGGTTCGAGCCATCGGCAACACACTAAAGCGAGGAGCAGCCAGCTGGTATGTGCAGCTTCATGCCAGACGCGACCCATGCCTGAGGTCAGTGCCCCGCTTCCTCGCCGCACTGGAAAACCGGTTCAGAGACCGGCTAGAGCAATTGAGGGCTCGAGACCAGCTGAAAGGAATAAAGCAGAGGGACAAAACAGTGCCCGAGTACGCAGAGGAATTCCTTCACCTCGCGGAAAGGGTACCAGAATGGTCTGAAGTGACCAAAGTGGAGTTATTTAAAGAGGGACTGCGCCCCGAGATTTTCAGCTGGGCAGCGCACAGAGACGACCCCGAAACGCTCCAGGGATGGATTCAACTAGCGGGGCGCGTCGAATCCACCCTGGCCCAAGTAAAGCGCTTCAGGAGCGGCAGCGGCCAGCAAAGACCGGTGGCGAGGGGTCGAGGAGAAACGAGGAAGCAGGAAAGACCCGGAGGGAGGCCGGGGATTCCCTCCAGAGGAGACGACAACAAACCTAAACCGGGATGCTTTGTATGTGGGAAGACGGGCCATCGAGCAGCAGAATGCTGGGCCCGGAAGGGGGAGCCGCCAAAAGCCCCAAAGCCCAAGCCAGCAACCGGGAGGCGCGCGGAAGAGGAGGTGCAGGCCCCAGAATCTTCAGAAAAACTGGTGAGTCGGGACAACCGCATGATAGTAGTGCCCATCTGCCTCTCAGGGCTAGAAAATCGGGCCACCTGCAAGGCATTTGTGGATTGTGGGTGTTCTAGAAATATTATAACCCCGGAGTTAGCAGGAGCGCTGAAATGCCAGCAGATGGCGCTTGACTCCCCAATTGCATTTTCGCAGCTAGATGGATCAGTCGCTGCTGGGGAAGTATCTACAAAGGAAATACGAGGAATCCCATGTAAAATAGGCAAATGGGAAGGAAGAATATCCTTTGTGATAGCCCCTATTGCCACATACCACGTAATATTAGGGATACCATGGCTCGAACAGGCAAATCCTGAAGTAGATTGGAGAGGAAAAAGCCTAGCATTCAAAGAACAGCAGATGCAATGGGAGATAAGCAAAATTGCAGAAGAGGAGGACGAGGAAGATGAAGCAGGGGAAATAGACCCACAGCTATTGCCACCTGAATACAGGGACTTTGCGGATGTTTTCAATCAGAAAGAGGCCAGTAAATTGCCTCCCAAAAGGAATATAGAAGTAGAAATTGAAATAACCCCAGGAGCAAACTTACCCAAACCAAAAGTGTATCCCATGTCTGTGCAGGAGAAGGAGGAATTAAGGAAATACATTGATAAAAACCTGGCGCGAGGCTTCATTAAGCCATCCAATTCTCCTCTCGGGGCCCCAGTGTTATTTAGGAGAAAGAAAGACAACTCCCTAAGATTGTGCATTGATTATCGAAATTTAAACGCAATTACTAAGGACAATAAATACCCTATGCCCTTAGTCAAGGATTTAATTACCGTATTGAAGAAAGGGAGCATATTTACTAAACTGGATTTAATTGAAGCGTATCATAAATTAAGGATCAAACCGGAGGATACTTGGAAAACTGCATTTTCCTGCGCATTCGGCCATTTTGAATACGAAATTTTGCCTTTCGGGTTAAAAAACGGAGGCGGATGCTTTATGCAGCTTATAAATGAAATACTACACCCGTTATTGTACAGAGGGGTATTCATATTTCTTGATGATATCTTGATTGTAACTGAAGATAAGGAAAAGCACGTAAAATTGGTCCGGGAAGTTTTGCAGAGACTAAGAGAAGCAAAGCTGTACGCAAAACTGTCCAAATGTGAATTCAATAAAACTCAAATTGACTTTCTGGGGTATCGGATATCTCCAGAAGGGTTAGCTATGGATCCAGCTAAAGTAGCAGATGTGAAAGAATGGGGAGTGCCTCAAACAAGGAGGCAATTACAATCATTTCTGGGGTTTGCAAATTTTTACAGACCCTTCATAAAAGGTTTCGCGCAAATAACCGCACCCCTTACAGAACTTTTAAAAACAAAAGGGAAAGGGGAGACAGCAAAAGTGAAAGCTCCTGGCGCCAAACTGAGTTGGACGCCAGAATGCCAAAAGGCATTCGAAACCTTAAAAGAATGCTTCACTGAAGGACCCATCCTAAAACACCCCGATATCAGGAGCCCTTTCATAATCCATTGCGATGCCTCAGACTGCGCGTATGGGGCAGTACTATTGCAAAAAGATCAAAATGGGAACTTAAAACCCTGTGGATATTTGTCACGGAAGTTCAGCGAAACTGAAAAAAGTTGGCCAATATGGGAAAAAGAGGCATTAGCCATATTAAAAGCCTTAGAATGCTGGCGACACTTCCTCGAAGGAAGCGGAATCCCATTTGAAATTTGGTCTGACCATAAGAACCTACAGTATTTAAAGTCTCCTAGAAAATTGTCCCCCAAACAAATTAGATGGGCGCAATACTTCAGCAGGTTCGATTTCCAATTAAAGTTTTTTCAAGGGAAGCAGAACGTCTTGGCAGATGCTCTTTCACGCATGCCTCAACACGAAGGCATAACCACAGCAAAAGAGGGGACAATATTCTCTGACAAACAATGGGGCTTAGCTGTCAGGACAAGAGCACAAACCCAAAAGGAGGACATGGCTTTTGTTGAACTCGGCGGGGAAGGAAACTGGGGAAATGAACTTAAACAGTCTTATGAAGGAGATCAATGGATCGCGTCCAACGCAGAAAAGGGGGAACAGAAGGGGGGATTTTGGTTTGTAAACAAGAAACTGTATATCCCAGCAATATTAAGGATTAAGATTCTGCATCGTTTTCACAACAACCAGAGCGCTGGTCATACAGGAATTACAAAAACAACAAAGGCAATAGTAAAACATTGTTGGTGGCCAGGAATGAGGAAGGACATAAAGAATCATGTTGTTCAATGTGATGATTGTGCCAGAAATAAATCGGGAGGAGGGAAGCCTATGGGATTGTTACAAACAGTAGCGGAACCTACCAGACCTTGGGAATGTGTAGCTATGGACTTTGTGGGAGAACTACCGGTGAGCAAAGGACATCGTTATATTTGGACAGTATTAGACCTGTTTTCTAAACAGGCTCACTTTATAGCGCTGACGAAACTACCATCGGCTGAGAAACTAGCTGAATTGTACATAAATCATATTTACAAACTACATGGATGTCCCAGTAGAGTAGTCAGTGACAGAGGAGTACAGTTCACAGCAAAATTTTGGGAAAAATTCTTGGAAATGCTAGGAGCAGAAAGGAGTCTAAGTTCTGCTTTTCACCCCATGACAAACGGGGCGGTAGAACGTACTCAGCAAACGCTTGGGCAGTTCCTTCGAATGTACTCTAACTTGAGACAAAATGACTGGTCTAGGTGGTTGGCTTTTGCGGAACTAGCCTTTAATTCAACTATACATTCAGCAACAAATAAAACCCCCTTTGAAGTAGTTTACGGGTATGAAATACAGCCTTTACCCCAGTTGCCAAGGTGGACAGAAAATGAGGAAACAGAGGCAGGGAAGTGGAAAACGCAAATGCTAGAATGTTGGAGTCAAGTGACTGCATCCTTAAAGGAAGCACACAAAAAGTATAAAGCGTTCGCAGACAGAAAGAGGGTGGAAGGCGATAAATTAAATAAAGGAGATCTAGTGTGGTTAAGTACCCAAAACATCAAATTGGGGCTACCTTCAAGAAAACTGGGCCCCAAATATATTGGACCATTCAGAATACAGGGTGTTATCAATGAAGTGACTTTCCAGTTGGCATTGCCAAAAAGTTTAGGGAAAATACACCCAGTATTCCATCGCAGCTTACTGAAAAAGTATATGGGGACTTTGGACAAAATGGACACATAGAGTTATTGTTTGATTTGTTTCAGAACTATGATGAAAGAAGAACCGAAGAGGAGGACGAAGAGAACGAGGGCGCCATGTCATGGAGCCAGATCCCAGGGCTGAATTTCCAAGCCCTGAATCTGACTTCATAACATAAAACAACCCTGCAAGCACCTGGCGGGAGAAGATAAAATGAGCCTGGGAACTCAGAGTTGAAAGTATAAACAATTATAATTGCTGTAGTGTGTGGGAATAGAAATCATGGTAGAAATGTGATCCAGAAGGTGGGGCTTGATGATGATATTTGCGTGTGATATTACGTTGCATCAGAAGTGATAAAATTGGATGTATGTAAACATTAGGTCATTCTCGACTTTTCCAAAGTCATGTATTCTTCAATAAAGATTGAATTTGAGAGCAGCTATCTTTGATCTGCGTTCAGACTGATCCTTTGAAGTGAGCCTGACAGAAATGGGCGATCTGCCCCGCGCGCGTGCGCATGGGACAGATCGCCCATTTCCTCCCTGCCTGCTCAACGCAGGCACAGATCGGCTGACGATCTGCGCCTGCGTTGAGCAGGCACCATGGAAATGGGCGATCTGCCCCGCGCGCGTGCGCACGGGACAGATCGCCCATTTCCTCCCTGCCTGCTCAACGCAGGCACAGATCGCCAGCCGATCTGTGCCTGCGTTGAGCAGGCACCATGGAAATGGGCGATCTGCCCCGCGCGCGTGCGCACGGGACAGATCGCCCATTTCCTCCCTGCCTGCTCAACGCAGGCACAGATCGGCTGGCGATCTGCGCCTGCGTTGAGCAGGCACCATGGAAATGGGCGATCTGCCCCGCGCGCGTGCGCACGGGACAGATCGCCCATTTCCTCCCTGCCTGCTCAACGCAGGCACAGATCGGCTGGCGATCTGCGCCTGCGTTGAGCAGGCACCATGGAAATGGGCGATCTGCCCCGCTCGCGTGCGCACGGGACAGATCGCCCATTTCCTCCCTGCCTGCTCAACGCAGGCACAGATCGGCTGACGATCTGCGCCTGCGTTGAGCAGGCACCATGGAAATGGGCGATCTGCCCCGCTCGCGTGCGCACGGGACAGATCGCCCATTTCCTCCCTGCCTGCTCAACGCAGGCACAGATCGGCTGGCGATCTGCGCCTGTGTTGAGCCCAGGCTGCAAGGCCGTTGAGCCAAACGGCGGCGGCGCAGCGGCAGCATCGGCGGCGCTACGGGGGCGCTGTCGACGCCTCGACAGCGCCCCTAGCGGCGTGCGCCCGAGGCGGGCGCTTCAGCGGCCTTATAGGTTAAACCGGCCCTGTAGCAGCTAGATGCATTTTGACTTTTTACTCCTCTGACTTTGCTGACTTCCTATTCCCTTTTGCCTTTCCCACATCAAATTTCTAACAGTGGTGGAGCAAAAGCTCCTCAGGAAAAATATTTAGCTAGCTCCCTTTAGGCATAAATAGACATTATGGAAGCAGCGAAAAGGTTTGAATTTTCCCATTTTGGATTTCTGTCCGACTCTGTACATTCCAGGTTTCCTGCAGCACAAGCAGAATTTTATCATTTGCTTTGCTTTGCTTTTCTCTTTAGCAAATACAATTTCCTTGCAAACAAGCAAACAAACAAACAAAATAATGGGTATTTTTTATCCAGAATAAGTCACACATTGTGAATAGACTTCCAAAAATGTGTAGTTTTTAATCCTTACGTTCCCACTGTGTGAAGGAAAATAGTAATATTTGTTCTTGTGTGTGATAACAAAATGTACAAAGATGTATATCTCTAAATTCATCAGGAGTGAGAAAATGAGCAAGTTTAGCCCAAATCCAGTGCAGTCTCTAGTTCCTTCCTTGAAAAATGAATGGTTGCTATTCATCCTTTTAGGGAAATAAAATGCTATCTTTGTAAAATGTTGTACAAAATACAATACATACAGGTATTTGTACACATACTGTCACGACTCCTTAAGTCATGCCATAAATGTCAACATGAGACATTCAATTTTTAGAGGAGACCATTTGTTCAAAACATTTGGCTGAGACAATCCAGGAAGCAATAAAGGACTGTTTGTATTTAGGACTGATGAGCTTCGGAGACTGAACATGTTTTATGATAGATACACATTAGAATAAAAAGCTAAGAGCATGATTGATGGATTAATGAACAATTCAGAGGGGTTTCCCCCCAGAAGCAATTTATACTACTCTCCTCAGAAAACACATCTCAATGAATAGTATAATTGTGCTAACAGGAGAGATAAAGTCACTGGAAAACATTCTTTAAAGGCAAATTAAGAAATCCATGTGTGTGTGTGTGTGTGTGTGTGTGTGTGTGTGTATGTGTGTGTGAATGAAGCAAAATCCCTTCCTGGTCTCTACAAAATCATCCACATTGAATGTGTGTGTTAAGAGAGAAACAGTTTCAGTTTTTGATTCTGCCTGTTTCATCACTTTAGGCCTTGGCAAAATAGCTTGCCATGGGCTTTCATCATTCAACACAGGACCTTTCAGAAACCTGATACAGTTGTAATTGTTCAGTTCTGACAACAAATGCCACATGTAGGCAGTTTCCACTGTTTGTTAACAAATAAAGTACTATCTGCATGACAGTGAGACTTTTCTTTGAAACAAGTAGTTAGAATGCCTTGAATCCTGACACATATAAGGTAAAACAAATTATTAACAACGTTGAGTGATAGATTTGAGGGAAGAATAACATACTATCCTGTATACCAGACATATGGACTGAAGCTGTTTAGAAATGACTTGAAGACTCATTTGCAATGTTTTGACATGAAATCAGTATTGCGGAATGTCATGTTATGGGGCCATGAGTCAACTCTCATTGCCATGTAGGAACTTCTTATAGCTTCTGCAACTACAAAGGATAGAAAACTATCATCATGAAGGAATAAGGCGTCTACAGGTGATATGAAGTAGGCTGAGTTGGCAGGAGAACTGTCCCAGGGAACTATAGTAAAAAAAAACAAAAAAAAAAACAGCTCAGACTGTTCCTTGAGTCAGCAGCCTTGAGTAGTAGAGGGTTCTCTGCTTCCTAGTATGTACTCCAGGGTAGCAGCCAGCAAACAAAAGGAAACCAGATAAGGAAAAAAATATAAGAAATCTTTGGAAACCTGGAGCACTGCAAGCCTTCCAGCCAGCCGGGATGAAAACAGTTTGAGGCAAGCAGAGAATTCAGCAATGTGATCCTCTTCTTACCTTCCCTCCTTCAAAGGAGGCTTAGGCGTTTTCCAAACAGTTGTCAATAAAATCTTTAAAACTGCATTAGCTTCAGATGAACAGTCTTTAGTAAAAGCAAGGAGTTCAAGGGCAACAGTCTTCAATTAAAATTGAGAGTTTAAGATAATATAAGAGCAATAAGATAACAGCTTCAGAACTTGCCCTTGAGCTCGGCTGACGCTGCTCCTCCTTTTGCTCCACCCGGGAACTATAGTAATAGAATAGCAACCAGTGTTATTGGATATGGTTTTTCCTGATATGTCTATGAATAAATTGCAAGTTTTCTTGTCCCCTGATTTCTTTTTGATCCTCACAAGGTTTGGCATTGCTTTGGCCCAAAGAGTTTAGCACTGATGCTGATGTGCTGGTGTTGTATGTGTCAGAATGAAAAACTGACATATTTTTTTAGAAACCAGAACTGATTTTTCATATTCTGCAGTTAACTTTGTGACAAGGATTGGCTTAGATAGTTTCCATTTGTAGAAGTTATGATGTGCTGTGATCAATTCTTGTTTCCTGAATAAAGCTATCTAAACCTGCTAAAAGCTCGTGTTTCTGATACTTCTGATTCTGTTACTATAGTTCCCTATTATACCTACTGCTAAAGAATTATCACATGTAGTCACATGTAGTCAGTTTTTGATCAACTCGAGATTCAGTTTGGTTATTTTGGGTCCTGATTCAGAAAATTGCATTGGATAGACCACATCAATTCTAGTTTCTGAAACATCTAAAATATGCCATCCAGTAGCTGTCTGCTTACCCACAGAAAACCATATTTAATAATCTAGACCCGATATAGTCTATCCAATGCAATGGTTAGCTCTGTGGAAAGTGGTGGAAATAAAATCAATGACATTAAATAAATAAATAAAGAGGAAGGAGGTTTGCGGACTGGATTTTTGTTCTTGTGGCCCACTGCTGGGCTGCGGCCCACAGGTTGAGAACCACTGTTCTAGAGTTTGTTATACAGCAAAAAGGGAAAGTTAAACAATGGTGGCAACACATTCTAGACTTTAAGAAAGCTTACTTTAGTAAACTTAGGAGAAAACTGAGTATAATGCTCATGATCTCATCACATTGAGAAATGTCCCCGTCGTAGAAAACTTCAGCCTCTTTTCAAGCATGGAGAGGCACGGAGCTCATCATGTGATGTTAAATTACTTCTAGCAATCATGTATAGCCCTTCTTGATTGAAAAGAGAGGGAGGTGTCCTGAAAAAGGGAACTCCAGTAACCGTGTTTAGGGACCTCATTGAGAAATTTTCCCTTCACAACACACTTCAACTGTTTTTCAAGCATGGAGAGGCATGGAGCTTATCACATGATGTTAAACTACTTCCAGCAGTTATGCATAGCCCTCTGTGATTCAAAAGAGGCAGAAATGTCCTGAAAAGAGGGAACTCTAAATATGGGCCAGGAACCATATTCAGAGCTCCTACCTTCTATTGCATGTTACTCCTGTGGTTCCAACTGAAAAGCAGGTAGGATGGGAACAGTTAAAGTTTCCCATCCTGTTGCATTGCCCCTGTCAGTCTCCTTTATCATAAGGGGTTGGGGGCAGGGCAATTTTATCCCATGGAAAGAAGAGGTTTTAAAGTGGTGTCAGTCTCCTTTAATGTAAGGGGCTTTGGACAGGTCAAATAATATCTTGGCTTTCAGATATTGAAGCTTTTCCTGATTTAAAAAAAAATATGGAAAGGGCAGAGAAAAGGATTGCCCATGTGATGAATGTAGGATGAATATATTGCCAGCTCTTAGGTTTCCACATGCGATAAAGCTGATGAGGGCAACAATGGGCAAATAGGAGACAAGTATGATGGGGAGGCAGAATTCAAAATGGAATGGCTGATGATCTAGAGGGGTGATTCTCTACACTAAAAGAGCAGTCACCCGCATTTTCCCATCTCAATGTAATGAGGTCCTAAATCAGGAGAAGGTATGGAAAACCCTCCTGATGTCATGTGATGTGGATGAAGGTGGAAGACACCTAAGAATGGTATGGTACAGGGGGAAACTGGTAACACTGTAATCTTCCAAATACTTGGCGACCTCCCAGCCGGAAAATTACACAGACACATACACACACTGCTGGAGACTTTCCTCACAGAAAATGTATTTGAAACTGCATAGTTTTCAAAGACAATTGGCCATAGGCAGAAAAATGATTCAATTATTTATCCACCCTGTGGGAGTGAATAATTTAATACAACACATACCTAATCATTAGTTATTTTATGAAAACAGCTACTTTTTGAAAGACAAGAATGAAAAATACTGAAAGTCTTCCCCCACTGAGTGAAATTCTGAGAGTTTTTGTTTCTTTTTTTGTTTCCACTTATTGTAAGCCCAATAGGTTACTTGTTCTGCACACAATAGTTGCTGTTACATGTGTGTGTGTGTGTGTGTGTGTGTGTGCTGTACCCGGCCACACATTGCTGTGGCCCTGTCTGGTTAAATGGAAAAGAGAAAAAAGAAAAAGATATAATATATTTAATTTCACAATGCTTGTGGATTTTTAGTTATTCCATAATCTGTGCAGATATAGAGATTTTCTGGTTTGCCGACTGTAGAACATGCAACATAGAAGCAATCTGTATCAAGATCTAAACTGCAGAATTCTAAAGATTGGCCCTGAGCTTTGTTGATGGTGATTTCAAACACCAATCGAATTGGGAATTGCAATCTCTTAAACTGAATGGCATATCTGTTGGAATCATAGGAATGCGAGGAATGAAGACATCTGCAACCCAGAAAATCAAGGAAGATAATCCACAATGTCTGCTTTGAACTGGATTATATGTCAGTGTAGACTTAGGGACCTTCCTCACAGCCATATAATCCAGAACATGAAAGCAGATCATCCACAATGTCTGCTCTGAACTGGGTTATCTGAGTCCAGGCTGCCATGTAACCCAGTTGGTATGCAGCTGTGTGAAAGGCGCCTAAAGAAAGACATAGGGCGCCCAAAGGAGCCCCAATGAAGTACAGTAGAGTCTCGCTTATCTAACCTTCGCTCATCGAACGTTCTGTATTATCCAATGCAGTTTGCCTCCCACCCAAATCCACAGCTATATCTCTAGGCAGAAACGCGCAGCAGGCCAACACACCCAACAACAACACATGTGCAGCCACGCTCCCAAACAAAGTGGCAGACTTGTTACTAAACATGATGTTTTGGTGCTTAATTTGTAAAATCATAACATAATTTAATAGGCTTTTACTTAATCCCTCCTTATTATCCAACATTTTCGCTTATCCAACATTCTGCCGGCCCATTTATGTTGGATAAGTAAGACTCTACTGTAAATAATAAACATACAGTGGCATTCCTGAGAGCGGGGGTGATATTGGAAGAGGGAAGGAGGGAGGAAGGGCCGTCCCCTCAGATTAGACAATGATTGACAGTGAGGGCTTTTTTAAAGGGGGTGGGGCTTTGAAATTAGGGCAGAGCGAGCAGCACCAAAGCGAAGAAGGATGGACTACTCTCACACACTATGCTCATGAAATGTAAAAACATAAAAATATTTGCATATTGGAATGCAAGATTGTGTCCAAATTTCAAAGCAATCAGTGAAGTGTTTTGGGAGTTTTGTGTATTTGAACAAATGAACATTTACATTTTATTTATATAAATATGCCTGCTATCAAGGCTGTTTATATTTAAAAAGTAGGGTCTCTTCCGTATTTCACAGTGATGAAAATCTCATTGACATATTTTTCTACAGAGTGTAAATGACACAATCTTCATACCTTGTTTACATTCCTGAGCTTTAACACCTTTTAAAATTCAGACTAAAACCTGGAGTACACATATCTCACCACTAATCTTTGAGCCACCAGCCTCTATTGAGTTCTACATTAAATTATATCACTGGGAGACATTATCTAGAGCTGTGGTCTAAAATATAGTCAATATACAGAAGCTTTATCTTTTCTTTTAACTTACCAAGTTGAAGTAGTAGATGCCTTAAATTAGTAACTAGGCATAACAATGAACTGGACGAAATGACACTCTTTTTAGATAAGATGTGTATGTTGCTATTCGATAAATCATGTATCCAGTTAAGTAACATACAATCTAGTTTAAAGAGGATTAGATCTCTCCAAAAAATTAAACTTGTACTTGGGGGGAGGGAGCTGCTTCTGGATTAAACAACACCAAGAGGTCTTGCTGGTTAAGAACACTTTTTATTAGTTTAATTTTGATAACTGGGGCCGGGCTGTGGCGCAGCTGTTGAGCAGCTGCCTTAAATCACTCTGACCATGAGGTCATGAGTTCGAGGCCAGCCCGTGGTGGGGTGAGCACCCGTCAATTAAAAATAAAAAATAGCCCCTGCTTGTTGCTGACCTAGCAACCCGAAAGATAGTTGCATCTATCAAGTAGGAGATAAGGTACCACTTATAAAGTGGGGAGGCAAGATTAACTAATTTACGACCTGGAATGAGGAAGTGCCGTCAGTGTGGATGATGAAGCAGCTGCTCCCCCCTGTGGCCAGAATCGAACATCCCCTCAGAAGAAGGTTAACTTGCCTCTGCGTGTGTCTCTCAGTCTCTGTTTGATGTGTTTATGGGCATTGAATGTTTGCCCTATGTGTGTTATAATGTGATCCGCCCTGAGTCCCCTTCGGGGTGAGAAGGGCGGAATATAAATACTGTAAATAAATAAATAAATAAATAAACTGCAGCTGCATCGAGATTGTTACAATTGACCTCCAATTTGGTTTATTGCAATAAACTTATGCAGCCTTTCTGAAAAATTCAGTTCAAGGACAGTGTGATTGCTTACAGGGGGCTGGCTGACACTCTGTCATCTTCATTGGCTGACAACCTATTTCCAGGTCAAATTTAAAGTGCAGGCATTAACCTTTACAACCTTAAACAGCCTGGAGTCAAGGAGAATCCAGAAATAACGTGACAGATTTAACATGTTATTCCTAATTCATTTTTATTTTTTTACTAACAATCATGCAAAAACTTTAGTTGTAGTCCCAAACTTAATGATGATTGGGAATATTATGTAATTGAGCATAATAACTAAATCAGTATTTCTCAGACTCCACTCCTCCAGATGTTTTGGACTTCAGCTCCCTCAGTTCCTAACAGCTGGTAAGCTGGCTGGGATTTCTGGGAGCTCAAGTCCAAAACACCTGGAGGAGCTGAGTTTGGTAAACACTGTACTAAATGATGAGGTGGGAAGAAGATTCATAAGCTCTAACTTGCTGGCTTATGATTTGATGTACTACTGTGTCTACTGTGTTGCTGCCTCATTCTTTCTATTGTTATCAAGGCAGCTCAGCACAGAGTAGTGGAACAGGACAGAAGTGAGGAGACTAAAAGGTTCACAATATGAACCGCGCATCCAGAGAGGCCTTTAATCTGAGACTCTCTCGGTTTTACCAGAGGCGTCCAAATGACGCTTCTGGTAAAAGCGAATGAATGTGGAATAAACCAGGGTTTCCCAGTTTACTCTGCATTAATGAAATACCTAATCAGATCTGGACCTTAATGAAAGATCCAGGTATGATGATGTATTGGGCCTGTAGGGATTGACCTGACCCCGATTTTGCCCCTAAAACTTACCCAAAAGGGACTAGCAGCCACAGAGTCTGTCTGTCGCATCCTCCTGACTGGAGGAAATGGTGACTTGGGAGGCCGAGGGAAGGGATATTATTTTCCTCATATTAAAATCAGGGGCTTCAGAGTGACTTCATGCCATCCTGATTGGACTCACCATGGCATGTACCTCCCTGGTCCCCCTCAGGGAAAGCCCGGGATTTGGGGTGGGGTGGGGATTAGGACCTGTGTGGAAGTAGGTTATTTTAATCCATTTCTGCATGCGTTTTAGTTCTGTCTGGAAGCACCCTATGAAAATTCATGAGGATGGAGATATTTTAAGCTCTTTATTTAAAAAAGGCTCTTTTCTTGCTACAATAGCACTGTTTGTAAAAACACTCTCAAATTGAGATGGCTTTTAATGGCAGTTAATGTGGTGTCAAACTGCTATAATTCAGCAGTGTAGATACAATCAAAGAGGAAACTGAAAGATTGAATTGCCAGTGGCATTTGAGCTACCCCAAAACACTTTTGTGGGCTTCTATTGTTGACAACGTGGCTGGACTAAACTGAAAAAGAAAGCACTTTGAATGGGCTTGTAATAGTTGCATCAGATACAAGGGAAGATATCAAATCTTTTCAAATTTTAATATGATTCAGAAGATAATTCTGTTCCTACCCTCATCTACCCACCCAGACCTCCTGAGGCGGGAGGTTAAAGAACCCCAGGAAATACCATATATGGGCAGAGATGGCGACGGCTAGCGACCCGGGTGCATAAACTCACAGAAACATGTGATTTCTGGGAAATCATGTGTTTCTGAAGAAATGAAAGCTAAAGATAAACAAACAGCGCATGCGCACGCAGGCGCTCTGAATGATTGTGAACACGGCACAGAAAGAGTGCGGCCGGACCGCTGGTCAGCGCTGATTGGGTCCAAGTCAGGCAGCGTCAAAACTCTAAGCCAATGAATTTGCTTGTGGGCGGGCATAACCCGAACCCTGTAGTGTGTATAAATATTTACTCAGCCCGCCGCTGGGGGTTCTCCCTGGGAAAAGCACTTATTTTGTGCGAGGGGGAACCCTAGTGGCCACTAGCCAAATAAAACTGCTTTCTTGGAATTACTCCAGTTGTCCGTCTCCAATCCCTCCACTGCACTCAACAAGGACCGTAGCACAAAGGTTCCGCTACATTTTCTGGTGACCCCGACGTGATTTCCTATAAGGCGGGCCAGGAGGTTGGAGACGGATCCCGTTGGCGGGACGGCCCCAACTCAGCGGTGGGGGCCGGAGGCAACTACCGTGAGACGAGAAGGGGCCCCTGAATATTGCAAGACCGGCTGCGGTGCTTGCCTCTGATGCCAACGCCAACTGACGGTGGGAGCTGCAACACCAGCGAGGTTCCATAGAAACCAGCCAGGAGGGAAAAGGATCCAGGGAAAAGCCCAGGGGCGAAGATTGGTCCGACGTCTACAGAAATCTGGCAAGTATAGTGGTTGCATGAGACATTAAGGGAACACCGGCGCCGGGAGGGACACAAAAAAGTTCCCAGGGAGGTAGAAAGGGGCTCTGTCTTGTGTTTCCTGACGCATGCCATTGAGCGTCCGGGTGCCCAGGCCAAGGCAGTCCCCTCTATTAGGCAGGATGGGAGGGAAAAATTCAAAGAGCTCCACTCCCTTACAATGCATCTTAGATAATTTTGGCTCTTTTGCTATCAGAGCCGTAGCAGGCAATCCAAGGGACCTGAGAGATTATAGACTGAGGAATTTGTGTCAGGGAGAATGGCCAGAGTTTGGGTTAGGTTGGCAAGTAGAAGGAACGTGGGATCTGAAACTGATCCGAACAGTGGAAGAATATTGTGCTGTGAATCATCCGAACCAGTGGGTCTATATTGCTACTTGGGAATGGGTAGTTAGAGAAGATCCAGGTTGGGTTCGACAGTGCAGGAATGGGAAATGTATGGTGGTGAAGAAGGAAGGGAAAAGGAAGGAAGTTTTCCAATCCAACAAGGAGGACTACCCAGATTTACAGTTGAGTGTACAGGCTAGACAACAGGAATTATTGCCGCCACCCTTGCCACCGCCCCCACCCCAGGGAACAGCCCCCGGTGCACCTACACTAGGAACGAGACCCCCACCCTACTCTCCAGAGTCAACCGAAGCAGCCAAGAAACACTATCCTAGCCTAGAAAAATATCAGGAGGAAACAAAGGAAAAGAAGAGGTCACAACGGATGCCCAGTGATGCTTCTCCGGCACAAACTCAGAGACATGGAGCTCCGGTGTGGCCTGGTGATTCACCGACCGGACCGGCCCTCCAGATGCCCTTGAGAACGGTGCCTGTGATGAACAACAGGAATGAGATAGTTCAAGCATACCAAGTAGTGCCTTTCAGTAGTAGTGATATTCTGAATTGGAAGAATAATACTCCACTTTATAGTGAAGAACCCCAAGCTATGGCTAGGCTATTGGAAGGGATTATGGCAACCCATAATCCCACCTGGCAAGATTGCAGACAATTGTTGAATATGTTGTTCACATCAGAAGAGAGAAGAGCAGTGTTGAATAATGGGGTAGCCATAGCCCAGGTTGGGGCCCCACAAGATGGTGATGCAGCCGAGTGGGGAGCACAGAGGTTTCCTGTGGAAATAGATCCCCAATGGGACACCGCAGAAGAAGGACATTTGCAGAGACTGAAAGGATTCCAGCGTATATTGGTAGAAGCGGTAAAGAGGGGCCTGCCGCGACCCGTCAACATTATAAAAATTCAGGGAGTGG
Organism: Anolis carolinensis; assembly: GCF_035594765.1. NCBI lineage: Eukaryota > Metazoa > Chordata > Lepidosauria > Squamata > Anolidae > Anolis > Anolis carolinensis. Next base: position 50,316,388 of record NC_085846.1, read on the forward strand.
TACAGGAAAAATCTGAGTCACCAACAGCCTTTTTGGAAAGGCTGGAGGCAGCATATAGAAAGTATAGCCCGTATAATTTGGAGGATGAAAACGGTAGGAGGGCGATTCAACAGTCTTTTATCAGTCAAGCGGCTCCTGACATCCGGAGAAAGATTCAAAAGCAACCAGGATTTCTAGGAAAGACTATGAATGAATTGTTGGCACTCGCAGATCAAGTTTATATGGCAAGGGACCAGGTAGAAGAAGAGAAGAAGGACAGGACGAAGAAGCAGGAATACCAAGCATTAGTTACCATGATGGAACAGAGTGCAAGTGGACAGAGAGGAAGAGGAGGATATGCCAGAGGGGGACAAGGAGGAAGAAGAGGGCCCCCTCGGAGGTTAGGTCGAGACCAATGTGCTAAATGTAAGAAGTTTGGACACTGGAAAGGTGAATGCCCAGAAGGAAGAGAAGGAAGTCAGGAAGGACTGAGAGAAAGAGGAAGGCCTGAGAGAGGAAGAAACCCAGGAAGGGGAAGAGGACGTGGAAACTACGTACCTTTTCCTGCGAGAGAGGTGATAGCTGCAGCAGCTGTGATGGAAGAAGAATGGGAAGATATGGATGGAGGAGAGGAATGAGGAAGCCAGGCTCTTGTTTTGTTGGACCCCGGGGAGCCGATGGTCACACTTGAAATCGGGGACCAACAATTGGACTTTTTAGTGGACACAGGTGCCGAAAAATCAGTAGTAAATACAAGAATTAGTCCACCCCATAGCGTTAAGGCACTGTTAGACACTAAGGGACCGCGCTGGCTCACAAGTGAGAGGTTAATGAAATACGAGGGATTGTTGTGTGACAACCCACTGGTGACCCTGGAGACTTGCTCCACTCTGAATCCGGCCACCTTGCTCCCGACTCCAGGAGACACCAAGATCCATCAGTGTGCCCAGGTGATGGATGAGGTATTCTCCAGTCGACCGGATTTGAAGGATGTGCCACTGACTAAGGTGGACGACACTCTGTTCACAGATGGAAGCTCCTTTATGGAAAATAATCAAAGACACTCAGGTTATGCGGTTGTCCGGTGGGGGGGAGAGACGCTGGAAGCAGGGTCACTGCCCCCGGGGACTTCTGCCCAGAAGGCCGAATTGATTGCCCTGACCCGAGCGTTGGAATTGTCAAGCGGAAAGCGGGTTAACATCTACACAGACTCAAAATATGCCTTCACTACCCTCCACGCACACGGAGCACTGTACAAGGAGCGCGGGCTCCTCACGTCTGGAGGAAAGTGCGTGAAACATGCTGGAGAGATTGTGGATCTCTTGGAGGCGGTTTGGAAGCCAAGGCAGGTGGCTGTGATGCATTGTAAAGGGCACCAACGTGGAGACGATCCCGTAGTGCAAGGAAATAGGCAGGCTGATCTGGCAGCCAAAGAGGCAGCTAGGCTGCCCTATATTGAACATCAGGTAATGGCCCTACAGGTAGAATTAACTGAACATAACATTACATATACACCAGAGGAAGAAGAATGGGCCTTAAAGGAGAAGGGTCAGTGGTCAGGAGAACTCATAGTGATGCCAGACGCCCGTGTCTACGTCCCTAAGGACTTGGCATGGCACTTAGTCCAACACATGCACCAAAACACACATTTAGGAAAAATGGCATTGGCAAATCTGCTAGGACGACAGTTGTATATCGATGGATTACATAGCCTAACGGCAGCAGCAGCCTGAAGATGCTGGACATGTATAAAAAATAACCCCAGAGAAGGACCCCTCAAGCCACCAGGAGTCCAACATGTGGGTGGGGTACCCTTTGAAGCTTTAGTCACTGACTTTACAGAAATGCCCCCATACAAAGGATACAAATATTTACTGGTGTTCGTGGACACATACACAGGATGGGTGGAGGCTTACCCTACAAGGACTGAGAAGGCTGTGGAGGTTTCAAGAGCTCTAATGAAAGATGTTATTCCTAGATTTGGCATACCCTTAGAAATTGGATCAGATAATGGCCCCGCATATATTCAACAGGCCGTGCAAGGATTATGTAGAATTTTGGGCATAAAATGGAAGTTACATTGTGCATATAGACCCCAATCTTCTGGAAAAGTGGAAAGAATGAATAGGACATTAAAGGCTCAGCTTGGGAAACTTTGCCAAGAGACAGGATTGCCGTGGACGGTGGTTTTGCCCATGGCATTATTAGGAATCAGATGTACACCACACAAACGGACAGGACTCTCCCCTTTTGAAAGACTCTATGGACGACCCCCTTTGAACTTGAAGGGAGCCTTAGAGACAGGAGCTGAGCAACACCTCATAGGAGAGAAACAGACATTGGCCCAGGTTCAAGCTTTGGGCAGACAAATGCAGCAGTTAGAAAAATACATTTCTGAATTGAACCCACCATTCCCTACCACACCTCTACATTGTTTTTCACCAGGTGACGAGGTTTTGGTCAAGGATTGGAAGATTGAGCCATTGGGACCCAAGTGGCGAGGACCCTATGTTGTGCTCCTGTCTACCCCCACTGCAGTGAAGGTGAAGGAGATTAAGCCGTGGATACATTACACTCGTGTAAAACTAGCGCCTGAGGAGTGGCGGACGGAGCGAGTTCCTGGTGAGGACCTGAGACTCAGGATCATCCGGCAACTCCCTGAGGGGTCAACAAGGCCATGAAGCTGATCCCTTCGGGTGCAACGGAGCGTCGGTGGTCAAGTATGTCGCAGCATGGCCCAACAAAGGCGCTCTCTGGGAGATGGTGGCTAGACATTTTGAGAGGAAAAAGTGGGAGACAAGTTATGAGGAGGGGAGGAAAGCATACTGTGTTTGGTATATTGTTTGTGTTAAGTTTTGTTTCCTTTTTGAACGGGGTACGTGCCAATTGGATAAAAAGACATGCCAATTATATGTTTGAGCAGCACGGGAAAGAGGTAGCATTAATATATGAACACCCCCTCACCATAGGAGATTTTTCATTTCTTCCCGATTTAATTGATGAACCACAGATTATGTTGGAGGGGTTGTCCAGGGCTCAGGAGGGTCCACCTACTGTGTTTTCTAGCATACCGCAAGAAATAAATCAAACTCGGTTTCGACGGCTTAGATACCATACCTCCACCAGGGGTTTGTGCTTCTGTTGTGGAGGATCGGGAATATGGAATTCTGAGTGGAGACACTGGGGAACTAGGCAGGCATTCTTTTCCCGATTAGGCAATTACTCCCATTGTCGAGACCGGTTCTATCTACATGGACGATTTAATACATCTTATGTCTCACGATTAAATCTAACCGCAACCGAGTGGGCTAGCATGTATCCAGATTATCCTACATTTAGTGTGAATGATTCTATTGAGGGCCTAAAATCTTATATGAACATACTGCAACAATTAACCCAACTGAGCCTAGGTCAAAGCCTCTGTCCGTTATGGCAAATTAGGGATCCAAATCTATGGTTTTTCTTTGATAAATGGGCCACAAATTATCACCCCGGCAACTACCAGTGTGTCGGTGTGGGTTATTTGACATTCCCAGTTCAGGTCTTACACAAAAGGCATCAGCGCCTGAAACGGGACATTGTGCAAACAGGCCCTCTAGGACCAGAATGCTCGGATGAGGTCATTATTAACAAGGCCCTGTCAGGTTCAGAAGCCTCCCGTGTAGGAGGAGGCCTGATCACAGGCTTGTTGACCCTGGGTGCCTACCCAGGGATTGTAGCTCAAGCAAATCGTAGAAGTGTTCTAGGCCTGACTTGCCGTCTTGAAAAGTCCATAAATGCCACTGGTAAAATTTTCCGGGAAATCCAGTCTGAAGTAGAAGAAATCAGCCAGATGGCCCTACAGCATAAGCTGGCCCTTGACTACCTACTGGCGGCCAGGGGGGGGGTTTATGCGCCATGGTTAGAGGGCGTTGTGTAGTGAAATTTCATAACTTGAATAGTACTATTGAAGATGACATCGAGTCATTACAAAAGTTAATTTACAATAATGTCCAGGAGGTAGAAGGTTGGTCTCCCTTCTCCTGGGTGACTAGCTGGTTACCCTCAGTAGAATGGTTGAAGGACATATTGTTGGTAGGGATTTTAGGATTGTTCATTGTTCTCATAGTTATGTGCTGCACTCCAATAATGATGCAAATGTGTACTAGGTGTGTCACACAATCTTTACCTGGAGAAAAGATAGCCATACTCCAAGCCAAGCGGGATTGGATGGAACCATAATGCTTTGCTTCAGCTTTTGTACATGCGCTTCGCAAAAAGAAAATGGGGGAGTGAGGCGGGAGGTTAAAGAACCCCAGGAAATACCATATATGGGCAGAGATGGCGACGGCTAGCGACCCGGGTGCATAAACTCACAGAAACATGTGATTTCTGGGAAATCATGTGTTTCTGAAGAAATGAAAGCTAAAGATAAACAAACAGCGCATGCGCACGCAGGCGCTCTGAATGATTGTGAACACGGCACAGAAAGAGTGCGGCCGGACCGCTGGTCAGCGCTGATTGGGTCCAAGTCAGGCAGCGTCACAACTCTAAGCCAATGAATTTGCTTGTGGGCGGGCATAACCCGAACCCTGTAGTGTGTATAAATATTTACTCAGCCCGCCGCTGGGGGTTCTCCCTGGGAAAAGCACTTATTTTGTGCGAGGGGGAACCCTAGTGGCCACTAGCCAAATAAAACTGCTTTCTTGGAATTACTCCAGTTGTCCGTCTCCAATCCCTCCACTGCGCTCAACAAGGACCGTAGCACAAAGGTTCCGCTACACTCCAAATATATACCATCCAGTCCTATGGCCTCATTTGGCACTTCCTCATCACACACACACATACACAAATGTCTCTCTCACACAAACTTCATTTTCTTGCTTGGTAAACTGCTAATACTAGCAGTGGGGAGAGGAAAGAGAAGACTTCTTTTCCCCCTTCTCCCTGCATTTTAAGCAGCTCCTTGGAGATGAAGTTTCCCAAGGACTTTGGAAATGTCATTATTTCCCTGGGGCTGCTTGCAGACTGGCATTCTGCACAGCCACATGCAAGTATGGATGGGAAAAGGGTGGTGATGGATGAAAAATTTCTGGACCATGTCATTTTTGTATCCTTTAAACTATAATTCAATTGCATTTTGTTTTTACAAAGGCTGTGTGTGTGTGTTTTTTAAAACACACATCAAAATAATTTTAAAATGCACATTTTGACAGATTTATAGTGCAATCCTAACTCAAAGTTAAGCCAACTGAAGTGGGTTAGCATGAGGTATAAGGTACTTTTACCACCTGAAATGGCCATATGCCCACCAAAGTCTGCTTACGTTGGCATAACCTCCTTGTGCTGGCTGAGCCCAAAAAAACAACTAGCTGAGGGCCCTTCTACATAGGCCCTAAAACACAGAAGAAACCGGGATAAAAGGGGTGGTGGCTAAATGATGTTTAAGGAAAATGTGTGCTGATTTGGATTAACAGCTGAAAAACATGTTAAAAGGGTGCACTTAAAACCCGATTTTGGCCAAAAAATGTGCATATTCACATGACTGTATATACCTGCAGTCAAGGAAAATACGTGACTTTGTTTCTACATGCTGGTGTGGACTGCTCCAGAGCATGTCCACATCTTTAAAATCCCAAAACAGCTGATCAGGGCTGTAAACAAATGGAGCCACAGACACACAGGTGGCTAAGTAGAAGCACAATTGGAAAGCAAATATAATGAAGACTCTCTGAACCATTCCTTTGTTTGGATGTCTATGAAATTAAACAGAGCTTGAATTTAGAGTAGGGTGAGGAGAGATAATAAGAAATCTGCTTGCGTGCACATTTGGATATCTGCATCAGCACATATGAGGTCCAGCGCATCAGACTTCTGGTGGGTGTCCCTCATCCATCTTGCAGATTTCTAAAATCTGCTACAAACAAATGTGTTAGGATGCTGGGGAAGCATTGACAGATGGTTCAACAATAACCCCAATTATAACACCCTCAAAAGGATTCGGGAAGAAGATTTAGGGATGAAAATTAATGAAACAATTATGGAGACAAAGATATTTGAAAGATTTATCAATACGGGTTAAAGAAAATTACTATAGGTTAATATGGAAATGCTATCTAACACCAATAAGAAAAGCAAATATAAATAAAAATTATTCAAAAAATTGCTGGAAAGGATGTCAAGAATCAGGAACATATATACATATGAGGTGGCAATGTAAATATGTAAGTAATTTTTGGAGAAACATTTTTCGAGAAATAGAGGAGGAGAACATTAAAATAAAAATAAGTCCTAGTATAGCTTTATTATCATTGTATAATAATAAAGAAAAGAATATAAGAATATACAGAAGATCTGTATGGAAGGAGAATATTATAGAGGATAGCTTTGACGGTGTGGTGAGCGAATTAGAACCAGACATCTTGAGGATTGAGTTTGAATGGGCCTTAAGAAGCATTGCTAATAGCAAGGCAGCAGGAGATGACGGGATCCCAGCTGAGTTGTTTAAAATCTTGAAAGATGATGCTGTCAAGGTGATGCATGCCATCTGCCAGCAAATATGGAAAACACAAGAATGGCCATCAGATTGGAAAAAATAAATTTATATCCCCATACCAAAAAAGGGAAATGCTAAAGAATGCTCAAACTTCCGTACAGTGGCACTTATTTCCCATGTAGTAAGATAATGCTCAAGATCTTGCAAGGCAGACTCCAGCAATACATGGAGCGAGAGTTGCCAGATGTCCAAACTGGGTTTAGAAAAGGCAGAGGAACGAGAGACCAAATTGCCAATATCCGCTGGATAATGGAGGAAGGCAGAAAAACATCTATTTCTACTTTTTTGACTATTCTAAAGCTTTCGACTGTGGGGATCATAATAAACTGTGGCATGTTCTTGGTGGTATGGGGATACCAAGTCACCTTGTCTGTCTCCTGAGAAATCTGTATAAAGACCAAGTAGCCACAGTAAGAACAGACCACAGAACAAAAGAATGGTTCAAGATTGGGAAAGGAGTACAGCAGGGCTGTATACTTTCACCCTACCTATTCAACTTGTACGCAGAACACATCATGTGATGTGCAGGGCTTGACAAATCCAAGATTGAAGTTAAAATTGCTGGAAGAAACATTAACATCTTTAGGTATGCAGATGATACCACTCTGATGGCTGAAAGTGAGGAGGAGCTGAGGAGCCTTATCACCAGGGTGAAAGAAAAAAGTGCAAAAGCTGGGTTACAGTTAAACATCAAGAAAACCAAGATTATGGCAACCAGACAGATAGATAACTGGCAAATAGAGGGAGAAAACTTGGAAGCAGTGACAGACATTATATTTCTACATGCGAAGATCACTGCAGATGCAGACTGCAGCCAGGAAATCAGAAGACATCTACTTCTTGGGAGGAAAGCAATGGCCAACCTCGATAAAATAGTGAAAAGCAGAGACATCACACTGGCAACGAAGGTCTGCATAGTTAAAGCAATGGTAATCCCCATAGTAACTTATGGACGCTAGAGCTGGACCATAAGGAAGGCTGAGCGAAGGAAGATAGACACTTTTGAACTTTGGTGCTGGAGGAAAATCCTGAGAGTGCCTTGGACCGCAAGAAGATCCAACCAGTCCATCCTCCAGGAAATAATGCCCGGCTGCTCACTGGAGGGAAGGATATTAGAGGCAAAGATGAAGTATTTTGGCCCCATAATGAGAAGACAGGAAAGCTTGGAAAAGATTATGATGCTGGGGAAAATGGAAGGAAAAAAGAAGAGAGGCTGACCAAGGGCAAGATGGATGGATGGTATTCTTGAAGTGACTGGCTTGACCTTGAAGGAACTGGGGGTGGTGATGGCCAACAGGGACCTCTGGCATGGACTGGTCCATGAGGTCACGAAGAATCGGAAACGACTGTGTGATTGAAGAAGAAAATAATAAACAAGTAAAAAAGGATAAACATGCGTTAACAAGCCTATTAACAATAGGAAGACTGCTTATAGCAAGGAACTGGAAAAGTGAAATAGATATACTAAAAGAGGAGTGGTTTAAGGAAGTATGGAAATTGGCAATAAATAATAAGTTGACATGTAAATGAAAAGTTAATAGAGGGATATGGAAACAAAGCGATTTTGATGATGTGTGGAGAAAATTTATTGGAAAAGTATTTAAAAAGAATGACGGAATGTTACCTTCACAAGAGGAAATAAAATTTTGAACAGAGGATATATAAAAGTAGTGGCTCGGGGAGAGGGGAAAACGGCGGTGAAGGATACAAAATATGCATGATGGTGATGATGATGATGATGATGATGATGATGATATAAGAAGAAGAAGTTTATTTTTATATCCCGCCCCATCTCCCCAAAGGGACTTGGGGCAGCTCACATGGGGCCAAGCCCAATAACATACAATAAAATACAACAGTATAAAATACACAACATAAAATACAACAATATAAAATACATAACAATCACAGGAGATCATCAACACAGCTTCAACAGAGTAAAAAGCATGGTCATTAAAAGAGGCGATAACATGGTGCTTCAGTCCATAGTTTTGGAGGAGAGGTAATTTTAATCATGCAGCGAATTAGGAGAGCTAATCATGGCCGTCCGTGATAAGGAACAAAAGACTGTGCTATAGGAACAGGTGGGGACTCAATCAACTGTTCACCTCAGTCAAAGATAGCTTGAAAAAAACATAGTTTTCAAATCTTTTCTGAAGGACATCAATGTAGGGGCTAATCTAATTTCTCTTGGGAGAGAATTCCAGAGCTCTATCTATCTATAAACATTAATTTTATATATGAATTTCCCCCTCATATGTTTGCAAGTCTTTGCAAATCCTATATACATATAGATATCTAGAGATTTCCATGTACCGGTATATCTGTGTCTATGTGTATACATTATTTTATACATGCATTTTCACCTCACATGTTTGCAAGTCTTTGCAAATCCTATACAGATATGATTATCTATATATAGAGAGATGTCTAGATAGATATATATGAATATAGAAATATAAGGCTTGCAAATATTGCAAGAGAAATGCGTGCGCGTGCACACACACACAGATTTCTAGATAGATATAAACATAAATATATAGAGCTTGCAAACATTGCAGGAGAGAAGTACACATAAATATGTAGAGGATTTGCAAACGTTTCAGGAGGAAATGCATATGTGAAATTAGTTTATATACTTATAGATCTATATCTATCTCTGCATTGTTTATGTAGGCATTGAATGTTTGCCTGTTACTATGTTGGAAGCTGGCCTGAGTCCCCATGGGGAGATAGGGCAGGGTACAAATGAAATAATAATAATAATAATAATAATAATAATAATAATAATAATAATTATTATTATTATTATTATTATTATTATTATTATTAAGTTATTATTAATACCATATTGTTTTTTTGACCCTACTTTTCCCCCTTAGAGAGCTAGTTTACTGTTTTTCTTTGAAATACGGTAAATATTCAAAAAACCTTTAACCTACTGATGCCTCGATATAATTTCATTGGGATCTATTTTCATTTTGAAATTTACCACTAACTGCTGCATTTCCCACCCTCGGCTTATACTCGAGTCAATAAGTTTCCTCGGCTTATATTAGGGTCAGCTTATACTCGAATATATATTGTAGTTTCCTCTGATAAGCCCCACATGCTAAGAGGGATTTGGCTGGGGACTCTGTTGACATTCTACTAGCAATGAATGAGGACAAGATCACAAATATAAGTCCAATGCAACTCCTGAAACCTAGGAAGGAAAATCAGACACTCTCAACAAATCAATTGCCACCCAAACAGAAAGCCTCTGCTCAGACGGAACTTCTGGATATCGGTCATGTCAGGGGATGATGGGTAGCAAAGTGGATTCCAAAAATCATCATTCTGGTCTCACCGCCCCCTTTCTTCCGAAGGCAGACTTCTCCTGTGGAGAAACAGCACTGGCCAACAGAATTCCAGAAGCCGGAGGTTCAGTTGTAAATCCAATGGTTATAAATCTTTATTTACATAGCTATATACAAATAGAGTCGATTGCCATAAGTCCCAGACACATGGCAGTGTCTCTTCGGCAACGGAGCCATTCGGTTCTCAGTCCATCCTCCAAGAAAGCTCACGCCGAACTCCAACACACAAGATAAGAACACATTCCTCTGTCCGGAGGAAATTCCAACCCTCAAAGGCAGGAAATCAATCCTGATAGGTCATAGCAATCACAACAGGCTGTCAGTCAAAACTAGCCTGCTGTTAACTATTTCATTACTGAAAATACACACTCTAGCTCATCAGCAGTAAACACTTGATTTACATTTCATACAAATACAACCATACTCCAACAGGTAATGACTCCGATTTTTTTACATCAGCATGACAACTACACTTGCTATTCTGGAACATAACGGGTTGCACAAATAAGTTCCATGATGCAGATTTTGCAACTTATCTGCAACAATTTAAAATTATTTGTTTGCAATAGACATGGGCCACTGAAACTAATCTTCCATCCCTCCATGGTTTCAGAGCATATTCAGTTCCAGCTGTGAAAATGATATCTAAAGGCAGTGCTAGCAGGAGCCTTATCATATTCATTTCAGTCTTTATCTGATTTTCATTTACCCTTTATGTTTTTCAATACACATTTCATTGCCACATGCACAATGGAGGACTTTCTTATAGCAACACCAGAGGCGCTCCAAGTAGCCAGCTACTAGTCAAAGGACATTTAGTATAATGCCAAGTTTTTAACTTTGTGTTTTCAACTGTACCCTCAGTTTGCTTCTGACACAATAAATAAATTGCATTCATAACTGTTCCTACAAAAACATCCCCTCTAGTTAATGATTGAAGCTACTCCCATTCTGTGGAACAAATTATAAAACTACCCCATTGCTCATCATTGTCTTCCTCAAATTCCATCAGTTCCACTAAGTATAAACCTGCCAAAATTGTTCTATAAAATACTATGGGATCTTCTTCTGGCCTTTACACCCAATTTACAACTTCTCGTTTTGCTCTTCCCTTCTATTTTCCAAAGCATTCACAGATTCTAAATCACCTACTGAACCTGTATGTCCTTCAATTCTGGGTACATGTGCAGAAGCCTCATAATTCTGCATCTTCCAAATCATGTTGATCTCTAGCTTCCAACAGGAAAATAGCAACACTTATTACAATAAAGTTCTTCAGTTCCATTCTTGGGATGGCATCTTCAGTCTTCCCAGTCCTTAATAGGCCCCAGCCAGACCCCATACATACAATTCAATCCATTCATCACACAGAAGGATCACTGCACGACAGCTCCAAGAAAAATGCAGGGAACAAAATCAACCTCTCTACATGGCATTCATTGACCTTGCAAAGGCATTCGACACAGTGAATCGCAGAGCTCTCTGGACCATCCTCCAAAAAATTGGGTGCCCTGACAAATTTGTGAACATCCTGCGGCTCCTCCATGATGACATGATGGCAACAGTCTTGAACAGCAAAGGCTCCCAAAGTGACCTATTTGAGGTGGAATGAGGTGTCAAGCAGGGATGTGTTATTGCCCCTACCTTATTTTCTATCTTCATCGTTATGATACTTCACCTTGTTGATGGGAAGCTTCCCACCGGAGTGAAAATCATCTATCGGACAGATGGCAAGCTATTTAACCTCAGCAGACTGAAAGCCAAAACCAAGGTCACCACAACATCTGTAATAGAACTCCAATATGCCGATGACAACGTAGTCTGTGCGCATTCAGAAGAAGGCCTACAAGCTACTCTAAACACCTTCGCAGAAGCATACGAGAAGCTCGGCCTCTCACTGAACTTTTGGCTTAGCAGACAGTTGAGAAAAGGTATGCACTTCCTCCCCTCCCACAGTAAGCATTACTGTTCATTCAAGCCAGCTAACAGCATTGTGGAGCACAAGATTCCAGGAAAACAGCCAGAGTGTGGGAAATGACCATGGCTTGGCATAATTGGTTTACATTCATGACTGACTGCATGAATGACATTGTATAATTAGTCACAGGGAACTGAAATCACTAACTACCAGGTATAAACTATTCTTCAAAAGGTATTTAATATCTTATTACTTGGTTCACCGTTCATAAGAAGCTGAGATGATTTTCTTGTCACTGGCAAGTCCATCTCCTGACTAATGGCTTGGGCTGGTACACTAAAAGACTCTTAGAGATCTTCAGGTAACTGGTGAAGAAATGTCACTCAACCCATTTCTTTGTAGTCTATATTCCTACACATTCTGTATGCCATGGCCAGCTCTAACAGTGAGCATGTAGAAGAGGAACCGCCTCTTCCAGCATCTGTGCTGGAATCAAACACTCAGCCAAGAGTACAAAGTCCAACTAATTCCTCGCTTGCCTTGCAGACAATTTTATGGTCCAGAAGGTAGAAGAGGCAACAAGGGGATCAGCTACTCTTGATCTCATCCTAACAAATGTGGAGGACCTGATCAATGCAGTCGAAATGGTCAGATCCTTAGGGGCAAGCGACCATGTGCTCCTGCAGTTTGCCATACAAAGGAAAGCTGAAACTAAGACAAGTCAAACATGCATTCTGGACTTCCAAAAAATGAAGGAAATACTGAGCAGCATTCCATGGATGCCAATATTAAAAGACAAGGGAGTTAAGAGTGGATGGGAGTTTTTTTAAAAGTGAAATACTCAAGGTGCAAATGCAAACAGTGCCAACAAAGAAAAAAAATAAGGCAAGTGTGAAGAAACCAGAATGGATGTCCAAAGAACTTCTAATCAGGCTAAGACTCAAAAGAGACATGCACAAAAAGTGGAAAAGGGGAGAAATCACCAAAGAAGAATTTGAACGAATTGCCAATTCCTGTAGAAAAAGGTTTGCAAGGCTAAAGTGCAAAATGAGCTCAGGCTTGCCAAGGACATTAAAAACAACAAAAAAGGCTTTTTTGCTTACGTCAGTAGAAAAAGGAAGAACAAGGAGGCAAAAGGGACTCTGCGAGGAGAAGATGGGGTCGTGGTGACAGGGGATAGGGAAAAGGCAGAACTACTGTCAGAAATATTGAAATTTAACAATGTATTTTTAATTACAAAAATTATATAAAAGCACTGAAAGGGTTAAAAATGGTGCAGTGACTCAGTTACACCAGCAGGTTGTTATAAGCAGGTGTGCCTGTAAAGTTGTGTGGATGAGTAGAGAAGCTGAGGAGTAGCTGGTGGAGACGGAGAAAGAAGAATGAACAAGTGAGTTGCTGTGTTTGTAGTTTGAGTTGTCCACAACAAGAAGAAAGAAGATAGAAGAAAGAAGATAAAGCCTTGGATTGTGTAAGTGAAGATAAGGCACTGGATTTATGCCTATGTAATGAACTTTATTTATGTTAGAAGACACCATATTTTGTAAATACATCAAGAATGTTATTTTTGTAACAAGAAAAGCCTCCAGAGGGAGTGAAAGACAAATTAACCTGGTCTGTGTGTTTTTGTTCTTTTGGTTATTCGCTAGCCGCTGCTGAGTTACATTGCTGCTGTTAAACTGAACTACAATTTCTTTACGGGGCATGTCTTTTGTTTGTAAGCCCCCACGCCCAAAAACTACTTAATGCCTTTTTTCCCTGAGTCTTCTCACAAAAAGAAAGCCGTCCTCAACCTCAGCAACATGGAGAGGACAAAGGATTAGGGGAAATCCAACCCCAAATTGGGAAAACAGTCATCCAGGAATACCTGGCTGCTCTAAACAAATTTAAGTCACAGGGCCAGATCAACTACATCCAAGAGTATTGAAGGAACTAGCGGAAGTTATTTCATAACCACTTGCAATCATCTTTGAGAGTTCTTGGAGAATGGGAGAAGTCCCAGCAGACTGGAGGAGGGCAAATGTGATCTCTATCTTCAAGAAGGGAAAAAAGAACGACCCAAACAATTAAGCCTCACGTCGATACCAGGCAAGATTCTGGAAAATATTGTTAAGGAAGTTGAGTGCAAATACTTAGAAACAAATGTGGTCATCGCTAATAATCAATACAGATTTATCACAAACAAGTCATGCCAGACTAATCTGATCTCTTTATTTGATAGAGTTACAAGCAGGGTCGATACAGGGAATGCCGTGGATGTAGCATACCTGGATTTCAGCAAGGCCTTCAACAAGGTCCCCCATGACCTTCTGGCAAATAAACTAGTAAAATGTGGGCTAGACAGAACTAAAGTTAAGTGGATTTGTAATTGGCTAAGCGAACGAACCCAAAGGGTGTTCACCAATGCATCTTCTTCATCCTGGAAAGAAGTGACAAGTGGAGTGCCGCAGGGTTCCATCCTGGGCCCGGTTCTGTTCAACATCTTTATTAACAACCTAGACGAAGGGTTTGAAGGCATGATCATCAAGTTTGCAGACAACACCAAACTGGGAGGAATAACTAATGCTCCAGAAGACAGAGGCAGCATTCAAAACAATCTTAACAGGCTAGAGAAGTTCAAAAGGAACAAATGCAAGATACTCCTTAGGCAGAAAAAATGGAATACAAAGCTACAGAATGGGGGATGCCTGGCTTGACAGCAGTATGTTTGAAAAAGACTTGGAGTCCTCGTGGACAACAAATTAAACATGAGACGACAATTTGATGCGGCAGCTTAAAAAGCCAATGGGATTTTGGCCTGCATCAATAGGAGTATAGTGTCTAGATCCAGGAAAGTCATGCTACCCCTCTATTCTGCCTTGGCCAGACCACACATGGAATACTGAGTCCACTTCTGGGCACCACAATGTAACAAGCTAGAATGGGTCCAGAAGAGGGCAACTAAAATGATCAAGGGTCTGGAGAACAAGCCCTATGAAGAGCAGCTTAAAGAACTGGGCATGTTTAGCCTGCAGAAGAAAAGGCTGAGAGGAGACATGATAGTAAGGTAAAGGTTTCCCCTGATGTTAAGTCCAGTCATGTCCGACTCTGGGGGTTGGTGTTCATCTCCATTTCTAAGCCGAAGAGCCGGCATTGTCCGTAGACACCTCCAAGGTCATGTGACACGACAGCCATGTATAAAGATGCAAGGGGAAGTCATAGGGAGGAGGGAGCAAGCTTGTTTTCTGCTGCCCTGGAGACTAGGACGCGTATCAATGGCTTTAAACTACAGGAAAGGAGATTTCACTTGAACATCAGGAAGAACTTCCTCACAGTGAGGGCTGTTCGGCCGTGGAATTCTCTCCCCTGGACTGTGGTGGAGGCTCCTTTGGAGGCTTTTAAGCAGAGGCTGGATGGCCATCTATCAGGGGTGCTTTGAATGCAATTTCCTGCTTCTTGGCAGGGGGTTGGACTGGATGGCCCATGAGGTCTCTACCAACTCTATTATTCTATGATTCTGTGATTCTATAAGGTAGTAAAAAAAAGTTCAACAAGCAGGCTGTGCCTTGATAGACCAAATAAACCAAAACTCCCTAAATAGCATTCTCTTTCAATCAAAAATAATTAATTGCTTGAAGATTACTTGAAGATTTCCCAAAATGTTTACTTTCATCTTCACAGCAATGGTAGAAGGGAAACCCAGCTCAATCATTTGCCCGGTTATTACCAAGCTGGACTCAACTGAGTGTAGGGAGACTGGCTTCTTCCTTAGCTTTGTTGTCATGGCAGCTTTAAAAACTCCTCTTCAGACATTTTTAGCTCCCCGACTGCACTTCAGCTCACAGAATATCCCCTTCTGGTATCACTTTCCTGAGTGACAAGCTGGACTCAACTGAGTGTAGGGAGACTGGCTTCTTCCTTAGCTTTGTTGTCATGGCAGCTTTAAAAACTCCTCTTCAGACATTTTTAGCTCCCCGACTGCATTTCAGCTCACAGAATATCCCCTTCTGGTATCACTTTCCTGAGTGACACTTCGGAGAAGAATTTAAAGCTTCTGCAACCACGCAATCGGCCATTTCTCAGGACTCTGTCGGAGTTCCCAAGGAATTCATCTGATATCTGGGCTTCCCGCAGAAGTTCTCTTTCTTTCTTTTATTTTTAGTACAGGGAGAAATGTTGCACATAGATAATATAGGATATTATGACACATGGATCTAACACTCTATCTACACTGCCCACAATGAAATATTTATAATTATATTTTTTAAAACAAGATAAACAAGGATACTACAAGAACCAGCCCAAGAACTGATCCTTATTAAAGTCAAGTATTCCATTTGCTATTTGTTTGACTGCTGAAAGAGTCTAGTCCATGCAACAGAGCTCCAAAATGAGACACAGCTATAAATTTATATTTCTAAGGATGAATTCTGCTGTAACTCATGAATGAACTGAAGTGCTTCAATTATTTGTACAGAAGAAGATTCTCAGTGACTTTAAACAGATCTTCTGGCACTATAAACATTATTCAGTTCAGGTCAATGACTTCTAAACAATCCATAATTCAAACGGCATGGGCAATCAGATGATAGACTTTTCTTTTTATATACATAATGCATCACTAGGATTTTTTAAAGCCTCTAATATTTCCTATTTTAGATTAAATTGGTCAGACAAGTCACTATGTGCTATGTAATGCCAAATGTATCCTGTCATATTACAGAACAAACTATATCAAATTGTGTTAGGCTACAATTTTGCATTGTAGCTGTAGACCTTTCAAAATATTGTCTGTTTGGAGATCATTACTCTAAAAAACTAGCTTCACAAACGTTCATCATAATTTGACCCATAAATATTATAATCAATGCTCCAATTCATACATTTTAGCTAAATTCTTGAAATAATCTTTTCAGATGTGGATAATAAATAATGCTCTTTGCAGCAACTCATTCATTAAAATGTTTTTTTTTCTATTTAGTGGATGGAATTTTTTTATTGCACAGCAACAGTATTGGGTGGTGTGATGCCTCATGGACCTTGTAGTCCTGTTCCTAGTGCCATTGTGGCAGATGAAGACGAAAACATGGGGTTTTCGCCGGTTCAACAAGAGCCGGAATCTTTTCACCTGCCGGATGTTGATGTTTGTACCCAAGAACTCAGTAAAACAGACCTTGGGCATTCCTCGCCCCCGTTCCCTAGGAGACAGTCCTATTCTGCAGACAGAGGAGTGAGGGAACAGAATCGCAGGAGTTTACGGATTGCAGCCAAACAACAGGCTGATTAGACCTGCTTCCCTTGGGAAATTCTAAGGAGTCTTGCATCTGGACAAAGTTGGGTTTCGTTTCCCGTTCTCTAGGGAAAGAGGTTGTTGGCGGGAAAACGAGACCCCAATATAGGTGCCTGGCACGGTAGAATTGTTGCGGAGTCAACAGAGCAGCTTCAGGAGTAAGTTCGTGTTTCAGCCTTGTGTGGACTTCGTGAAGTCCGCAACCCCAGTTCCTTGCTTTCCGGATCAAGTATTCAAGATTTGCCTTGCCTTGTTTTTTAACCACGGACCTTGTTCATAGAATCACTGTTTACCTTGTTCCTAGTCACGGACCTTGTTTAAAGAATCAAGATTGTATCCAGCCTTGTTGTCAAGCTACCTTGGACTCCGAAGACTCTGGCATTTCCCCACACTATTGCTTGGCAATAGTGTGTGTTTCGGTTATTGGATTAAAACTTTGAACTCTAATATCATTTATTGGACAATACATTTTTGGACTATATTTGACCTCATTTGAAAGGTCTGCTTCTGAACTATATTCTTCACTTGTTTTTATTACTTTTATTTATTTACTTAATAAAGATATTAGATAGATATTGGCCTCCGTGTATGGTTCTTGGTGCTCCGCTGCCTCGGGTCTGACAGGTGGTGAGTGAGACCACATTATCCAAAGCCTGACATGCTCATATTGGAAGTGCAGAAGGGGACAGGAACAAGAGTGTTCTTCTATTTCTTAACTTTTCAGAGACACTTGGTTTGGTTATGTTTTATATTTTCACTCCCACTTCAGCCCAATTATATTATTCCTTTCTACCTCAATACAAAGAAGCTGTTTCAGTTCTAAACTAGTGCCTATCATAACGACAAACCAAATTGAGGCTTAATCTGGACCAAACAGTGGTGCTCCTAGTCAGTTGAAAGGTAGATAAGGGAATAGAGATTCAGTCTGTTCTGAAAAGTCACACTCCCCCGAAGAGGTGGGTCCACAGCTTGGTTATGCTCTTGGATTCAACCTTGAAATTGAAAGTTTGTGTCTTGAAGGTGTCCAGGTTACATTTGCACAGTAATGGCTGTGCCCATTCCTATATTTGTACACCAGCTAAATCCATTCCTTGAAATGTCAGACCTGGACATGGTAATATATACAATACACAGACACCTTACTTCAACTTGGAACCAGTATGGGAGGAACTGCGTGGGTGATCAGATTGCCATGTTTGGAACCGGTTTGAAGCCAGGAAAGTGATTACATTGAACATGGAATCTGGCCTCATACCACTTTGTAGAGGTCTTCCCACCCCGCCCCCCATTTCCCAAAGAGATGTGCACTAGGCGTACAAAGCATTAACAAAATGAGGGGTGACAGTCAATAATTGGTATAATCAATTAATTATCCCGCTGCTGCCCATCTATGCCCTTGGGTTTTTTCAGCACCAATAGTTCAGGATTCTTTACTGAGTTTCAACAGAAGTGGAAGTCTACAACGCACTCCACATTTTGGGGAGCTAATTTCACCCAGGACCTGAGATACACTGGCATCTGCTGCAGCACATTTTGAAAGAACTCGGAGTTCCTTCAGACTTTTTTCTTCAGACTTTTAAAATAGCTTTGGAAGCATGCTGCAATGTGTATTGACAGTGTGTGTTTTGTGGCCACTGCATCATCAAGTAGGCTTTAAACTGCATTATACAGTTAGTGTAGAAGGATCCTTAGTTACATCCTGATTGGATTACTCTAATTGGCTCTACAGAGAACTGCCTTTGAAGATCATTGGAAACTTCGCCTTATCCAAAGAGCAGCAGCCAAATTGGAGCACAAAAGTCCATTGTTGCCATAGCTCCACTAGCAGCCAGTTCATTTCTGGGCAGAATTCAAAGGGTTGACCCCTATGCAGCTAAAGTCCATATCATTTGAAGAACCATATTCTCCCTTATGAACCTGCACATGACACTTTAAAAGTAAAAAAACAACAAGAACTTTCCCTGCACTTAAGCTTGCAATCTAAGGGCGTTTCCACACATGGCTTTAATTCGGGAACAATTGGGTTTCTTAAACAGGATTGCGCCTGGGTTGAAGTTCAGACACCTCTCCCCAACATCTGTGCTTTTCTAGGGGGGGGGGGTGTCCAGATGCTGTGCTAGACACAAGCCCCTAGAAAAGCCTTTTAAAAGGGAAAATAACTTACACAGCTGACATTCCCCTTTCTGTGGAGCTTTCCTGGCATGTAGAAATGACGTGCCAGGAGGAGGAGGATCAGGAGTGATTTCCCTCCTCCCCCTTCTCCCAGCGCGTCATTTCTATGTGCCAAGAGAGCTCTAGAGAAGGGGGAATGGTGGCCAGGTAAATTATTTTCCGTTTTAAAGGCTTTTTAAGGGGTTTGGGAGAGAGTGGGGACTGTCTCAAATTTCTTGAGCCTCCAGGAGCCCAAAAAACCCTAGACAGATGTGTGGATGAGCACCAGAAGTTGCGCGACAAGGTCACCAGTCCCCATCCACACAGCAGCCACAGCTTGAAAGACTCAAGTCTTCCCAGCTGACAAATTACTTCAGCACAAAGCAAGGTTTTCCTGCTTTGTGCCAAAGGAATTTGTTTTTATCTGAGGTGTGATTTGGATGCCCCAGGGAAAAACGCAAGGGGACACACACTTTAGGTGCTGTCTGGATGCGCCCTAACTAAGACCTGCTATGAAAAGAAAGGGAAGTGGCAGATTAGAAGATTAAGTCCAACAGATACTATTGATTCTCCCTTTCCAAGGTCACATAAGTGACAGTTGGGATGGAGCAAGGGTCTTTCTGGCTTTTCTCTTAAAGGCTCATGGAATCAGGATGATGAAATGCATCAATAAAGCCCTATAGGGCATGAGGTTTTCAAAGAAATATCACATCTTTCGAAGAACCACAGGTCTACACATATGTTGTCAGGGATGCTTTATCTGCATAAATATTGTTGCTCTTCTTCAAAGCCTGGTAATGGGTTATGACAAACATCCTCAGCCTCTTTATAATAAAACAAGTTCACTTTGACTTATCTGAAACTGAAAAGAAACAAATCACTACCCACATTAAAAAAAGTTTACTAACCCATGTCTCCTAGAGTCTCGGCCTTGCTGGACTGTGTATTCTGATCAAACATCACAGCAAGTTTAGGAGGGTGGATGTGGCCACAGCAAAGCTTGCCAGGCACCCTGGATTTTAAGGGACAGTCCTTTAACTCATTTTCCCACCCATCTGGCAGTGCATGCTCAGATCAGCTCAACTCTCACCTGGGCACCCACCCCAAGTTGCAGAGGTCAGACTCTCCCCTCCGAGTAGAACTGTCAGAGGCAGGACTTTGCAACTTGGGGTGGATGCCCAGGTGAGAAGCGGGCTCCACTTCATCTGGGCAGTGGGGGGGGGGGTTACCTCCCTCTTTGTGGGACTTGAGGTCCCAGGGAGTCATGTTAGGTCCTTAATAGGTGAAGCTTGATTCCTTGCTCTTCTCCCCTTCCCTTTTTTTCCAGGCCACATCTACACTATTTTCCTCATTTATATCCTTGCACAGTATGTATTTGTATAGATATTGACATTTTACGATCAGCAATGCAGTTTACACCCCTCACTTGTAAACCCATAGCTCTTTCCAGTATGTTTCCTGTATGCATTTTTAAAATAACATGACATGTTGTTGTAGCATGTGCTTAGGTTTTACCTTTGTTTATTGGTCATAGCAAAATTCATAATTTTGACCTCAAAATCTGCCTTGAGGTTGATTTATTCACAAGTTTATATTATCACTCTTTCAGTAGGGCTTCTTCCGTTTATAGAAAAGACCTGTGTCCAACTGACACTTCTTCTAATTGAACAGGGAGAAGTTACAGATTATGTAGGTTCCTTTTCCCAATTTAGACTTCCATAAGGTCTTTCACAGGGTCATGGAGAGTCCTCTTAATCTCCTCAACCAGCAAAATCTACATCTTAGCTTCATTAAGCCCCACTTGTTCCCCTTGATCTAATTCAAATTGGTCCAATGAACACTGAACAGTGAACATTGGTTCAGAATTTCCACTGCATCTCCAGAACCGAATGAAAGAAACAAGAGCCAATGTTATTCACATGCTGACAATAACCAAGCTCAAATTTCTACAAAACTTTGAAGCCTGTTAATACAACCTCTCATTATAATATATGCTGCTGAATTTCCTTTCCGAAGACAGAACTGATGAGCACATATGAAAACTCAAAGCAAATTAGGGAGCAAAGTTCCACTTGCTAATAGATGGTCACTTGTGTCATTTCTTTTAATGGCATTTGGGCCAGTAATAGAGTTATACATTTTATATGTACAGTGTTCCCTCACTACTTCGCGGTTCACTTTTTGCGGATTCGCTGTTTTGCGGTTTTTCAATAAACTCTAAAAGACTATTATAAATCATTAAAAAATTACAATTTACAGCCTAAGGAAGGGAGGAAGGAGAAGCCAAAGGGAGAGAAAAGGAGCCCAAGTGACAACAGGAGGAGAAGGGGGCGATTTATCAACACACGATTGGTTGATAAAGATTTAAAATAGTGTAGAACTACTAAAATAATGTATAAATATTAAAATAAATATAGTGTCCCTACTTCGTGGATTTTCACTTATTGCGGGTCGTCCTGGAACCTAACCCCAGCAATAAGTGAGGGAACACTGTATATGACCACAATTAACACATGAAAAAGACAGAGAATTAGTTACATTCTCTAAAACCATATGTGGAGCTTGATTCCAAAACGTACCAAATCCATCTGAACAAATGTCATTAAAGTAACGGGCTGAGGATAAAATGCAATTTCCAAGCCGTGTAGCAAAATAATTTGTTACATTTTGATAGTTTTGAGCTTTTGTACATAATATCCAATGTGCTGCCACCTATAACCCATTTTTCAATTTTTCTTGGATTTAGTACTTTTTAGAAACAAACTCCACATTTATAGATGGTTCTCCAGTTTCGTGGGGGTTAGGATTAAAGGATTCCTGCAAAAGTAGAAAAACCGAGAATATATGAACAGATATCCTTATTTAACATGCATGCTATAGGAGCCCAGAGCTTCCTGTTGTGTGCTCCTGTGCTTGCTCAAGGCCTGCCTTGGCCCAAATATTCCTGTTCTTTCTGGGACGTATAGCAGTGGAGAGCAAAAGGGACTGAATAATCCCACCCTCGCCTGCATTTGATAATATGTTTCTCCCTGGTCATGCTGTTTCTAGAGAAAACAGAAGAACAAAGATGGAATCCAAGCGGTCTCTAAAAACAGTTTTCACCTGTTTCCCAGGGATTGAGCGGGGGGGGGGGGGGGGGGGGGGAGAGAGAGAGTCAAACAGCTCCCTTTTTTTTCTGTTTCTCGATCTTGCTACTTCCAGGGAGGGAGGTGTGAGAGGAAAACAAAGGATTTGGCTAGGAGGATTGCTGTATTTTGCAGGCCTGCCTGTTTCATCCCAGGAAAACGAGAGAGAGAAAACTGGCCAAGCTCATCTCTTTGTTTTTTATTTCCTCCAGGAAACAGCATGACAGCGCAAAACACAGAACCAAATGCTGGCTGGCTCTTTTGCCCTGTATTTCTGTGTTTTGCCCAGGCAGGCTGAGGATTGACAGTGGAAATGGCAACAGTATTAAGGTTTGGTCATGATGAGCATGTGCCAAATTTGGTTTAGATCCATATCGGTGGGATTCACAGGGCTCTTTGCATATTGGTGGACCACATCTTCCATTGTCCAGGATCATTCCCCCTCCTCCCACAAAACTCCACCAGTATGTAAAGTTGGTCATGGGGGTATGTGTGCCAAATTTGGTCCAGATCCATAATCAATGGTGTTCACAATGCTGTCTGGAAGTGGGAGCCATCCTAGGAAAATGCATGCATACCTACGTATTTTCACTTTTATTATACACTAGCTTGGGGACCCGGCAGTGCTCAGGTTATTAGATGAAGGCATTGTTTGTTTTGGGACATTAGCAGCAGAAGTTTACTTTTGTAAAAAAATTGACTCTCCGAGATGCACTGGACCTCGTATGTGCTCATGTGGATATCTAAATGTACACATAAGCAGATTTATTATTATCCCTTCTCACCCTGAGTTAAATTCAAGCTCTGTTTAATTTCAAAAAGATCAGAACAAAGGAATGATTGCAAAGAGTTCTCATTGTAATTGCATTCCATTTGTGCTTCCATGTATTCACCTGTGTGTCCGTGGCTCCATTTGTTTACAGCCCAGATCAGCAGTTTCAGGATTTTAAAATGTGTGCATGCACTGGAGCAGTCCACACCAGGTGTTTTTCTTGACTGCAGGGATAATAAACAAATTAACATATTGAAAACTAGAAAATATAAATCAGAAACAGTACAAATCAGACAATGTTAGTACCGGTTATGATGAGAATTGCACTCTACCCACATCCAGAGGGCCTGTGAACCACACCGACAATTGATCTGGACCAGATGTGACGCACATACCTTTCATGACTAACTTTAAATACTGCTGGGGTCTGGGGGGCAATGACAGAGGATGATAGGAATTGCAGTAGTTAGACCAGTCATAAAATCCAAATCTATACTATAACTAATTCTAATGAATAGCATTTACAAAATCCCTAACCCGGGCACCGTTGGGTCTAAAATTGGGACATATTATGATACTATTTGTTGCACGTGTTTCTTCTGGACAATGAAACACATTCCTCTTAAAAACAAATCCCAGGACCCCATTGTTCTACATTCTTTCTAAGTTATATAAAGATATGAATCCTCCCCCAGGTAGGATATTATCCCAGACACTGCTAATTATGTCTTCTACTAATAATATATGCAATCTCTTCATCTTCATAGCTGCATTCTATGTTCTGTTTCTAGGTCACACCAGCAGAAAAAACCCTGCATATTTATGGTGGGCTAGCAGAGAGCAGGCGGAAGCAGAACATGTAGATAAAAGCTTAGAATTACACATCAATGGTGCTCATGTAACTAAAACAGAAAGCATAAATGGCATACACATGTCAAAATATCAACACTTAAACAATTTCTCTTGTCCTTTTGGCACATGTAGTGAGGCGGCATGTTAGATACCTTTGATCACATGTCAGAAGAAAGGCCAGTATTAAATACAAAGAATAAAGCTCTGGAATTAACATTCATCTGCTTTCTCAGATTTAATCTTAATCAAGATAGATGAACTGGTCAATGGAGCACAAGTAGTGAGATCCTTGACTGGGAATGATAATTTCTGCTTGTGGAATATAGAAGAAAGAGGAAGCTAAATATAGTCAGACATACAGAATTTGCTCTAGTTTGTATTTGGATAGAAGACTATCAATGAATGCCAAGTGTGGTGAGCTATATTTCTAAAGAAACTGGCAAAACTGGAATCAGTAGTTGGGATCATGGGAGTTCAGAAACTTGCATCTATGTGGAATCAGCTGTGATTGTCCAGGCAGTCATCCCATGCTCCCCAGGCTCAAACTTCCTAGGGATGTGGAATGGCTGTCACCAACCTCCTCCCTTCCTCTGTGCCACTGCTGGCAACACCAGCAATATGGCAGCCTATCTTATGCTGGGAGAGTCTTTGTCCTTCTTCCATATTTTGTGACTCATGAAGGAGGAGGAGAGAAAGGAAAGGGGACTTTCCCTTCTCCCATCTTCCTTCTTGAGTTACAAGTCATACGAGGGTTGAATAAAAAGTTATCACCAGACAATTGGATACATTTCTGCCAACGATGAACAAGTTTTCTGAAGCCGTCACAGAAGAAATCGACACTCTGTTTCCGCAACCAGCGTCTCACAGTACCCATTGTGCACAGATCTTCCGATAGCCAAGCAAAGCAATAATGTGACCCACATGTTCTTGTGAAATGTCAATTATGCTTGAAATTTCTCTCTGAGTAAATGAAGATCATCCTGAATCAATTTGTCAACCTTTTGCTTGTGAAACTCGATGGCTGCTGTCACAGGACATCCAACTCTTTGTCACGCAAGTCAGATGTTCCCACCTCAACATCTTTAAACTTGCTCACCCAATGACGCACAGTACTCACATCAACACAATCACCATAAACAGCTTGCATTCTCTGATGAATCTCCTTTGGGGTGACACCTTCTGCCATCAAGAATTCAATGACTGCACGTTGCTTAAGTTGCATTGACCAATCATCTGTGCAGGGTTCCATACTTCGCACTTTAACAACACAGCCATTCAATGCTAAGGCTTCCCGCCAAATGGAACTGTAGAGGAGAGTCTACTGAATAAGCCAGTACCTGCCGCATACCAGTACTGCCATTGAGTTACGAAGGTGGAGGCATTACTTTTCATTCAAGCCTCGTAAAAGAGTAAGACAGGGTTCCCAGGGTGAGGTAGTCCACCCCGTTTTGGCTGTAGCCAGCAGTGACATTGGGGATGAGGTCACAATCAGGATCTTGTTCTGCAGTTCAGTGAGGCTGGGAAGTAGGAATGCCCTGCCATGTTGGCTCAGGGCGGTCCTGTGAGCCACAAAATGGGCCTGGACCAGTATTTCAGGTGCTTTAGATGTTTAAAGGCTAATCTAGTAAATGTTGGAAATGTCAGCACAATGTTGGGACATTTTATCATATGTGGTGGTGATCCCATTTAGACTACTTTAACATGCTTTACTTTTGGCTGCTCCTGAAGAGTGCCCAGAAACTTCAATTAGCTCAAAGAACTGCAGCCAGGTTACTTACAGGTGCTGGACCCAGAGAGCGGTCAACCCTTTGCTACAGAGCCTGCACTGGTTGCCAATTTGTGTCCGAGCCCAATTCAAGGTGCTGATTTTAACCTTTAAAGCCCTAAATGGTTCAGGTCCAACTTACTTATCTGACTGCATCTCCTCATATCAACCGGCCCGCTCTTTAAGATCTTCAGGGGAGGCCTTACTCACACTTCCATGCAAATGATATCAACAAGGGAGAGGGCATTCTCGGCGGCTGCCCTTACCCTATGGGTTTCAAGAACCAACAAAAAGCCTTCCTGTTTAAACAGGCATTTAGTGAAGAAAATTAATCAGGAATAACAGGAATATCATATGCTATGGACTGGAGTAGAGTGCAATATATTTCTATATGACGCCTCATGAACTTGAATGTATACTGTAGTTGTTTTTCTTAATCTGTTTATCCCATTATGCTTATATTATTGATGTACTCTGATTGTTGTTTATGTGATTTTAATATGTTGTAAGACACTTTGGGTCCCGTGAGGGAGAAAAGCGGGATATAGATAAAGATTTGTTGTTGTTGTTGTTGTTGTTGTTGTTGTTGTTGTTGTTGTTGTTATTTAAAGGAATAAAAATAATTGTGTTTTGGTTTGTATAGGTGGGTATTTTGTTTTTGTGTCTGTGCATTGATGTAAATTTGTAGTTAATTGTAGTAGCTAGAATGTAGCTGTGAAGTTTTAGTATTATATATCATAAAATCTCGCTTCTTTGTATTATTACTGGGGTTTTTTAATTACATTCTCTTTTTTGAAAAAATATATAAGTGGGCCAGAAGTCACTCCTGGATGTCAACACAACATACAGGAACTTCCAGTCCTTAATGCACTGTTCACAAAATGAGGAAGAACAAGTACATGGCAGAATGACTGCATAGAGAAGAAGTTAATGCTAATGGAGATAGACAGAATTCTAGGAGACAGAGGTATCAACAGATTTGAAGACAGGAAATGTTACCTGCATCTTCAAAAATTAGAAATGAAGGCCGCAGCCACCATCAGCTAGGAAGCTTAATGTCAATACCAGGAAAGGTTCTATGAACAGATCATTAAACAGTATGTCCACATTTAGGACCTCATCATAAAGGCCTATGGATTTGCCCCACACTGTGGCAAATCCATGGGAACCCGTGACTCCATGCCCCACATCGCCCGTCTTACCGTGTGTTGCAGCCCAGCCGCCTTTTTGATCCCTTTTCACCCAGACACCACACAGTTCAACAATAATAATGAGTTTATTATGAAATGAGTATATAAAAAGTAACAGCTTCAAAATAGTGCAAGCAATTCTCTAAAAGTCATTTAAAATAAGCAAATGAAGCATGCAAGAAAGTAACATCAAAGGCCAAATTGTAAAAACAGTATCCAAGCAGATCCACGACCTAGATATCAAGAGCTTGGCAAAAAGCAAAGAGCATCTCTGAACATGAATTCAAAAATCACAGAAGGTAAAATAAGAAACTGTAATCCCAAGGTGGTGGCACTCATAGCATGACTGTAATCCCAGAGGCTTGAAAACTTGAAACAAGATTTGTAATCCGACAGGAGACATGCAATTTAAGCAGGAAAACAAGATCCAAAAAGTACGGACCAGAACTCCTGACTCAGAGCTTCCAAGAAAAGCGACTTGATACATGAAATTCCAACGTTGATCTCCACACCGAACAAACCCTCAGATCCCTTATGAAGTCTCCCTCTTATTTAAACATTATTTCCCACACCTTTGTTTGTCTTTCAGTCTCTGAGAAACCCAAAGCTGTCTCTGTCTCACACCCTCCCGTCTGAGCCATAAACGCTGGGTTATCTGTAGTCCTCCGGTTTTACCCCACATTCCTTTCACAGACAATCCCTGGGAGATTCTCATGAGAAACATGGTCTGTTTCCCCATCAACAAATCTATCCAAAACATTTCAAAAAACACTTTCGCTTTCCTCCGCCAAAGTCACAGGCTCACATAAGAAATCCTCAACTTCATCATCAGAGTTCCCCAGAGAGTGTTTACCAATGCTTGTTCATCATGTTTATATACGACTATTGGAGAACCTCAAGGCTCTTTCCTGTATCTTGTGTTGTTTAGCATCTTTATAAATGATTTAGATGATGGGATTGAAGATATGATTATAAAATTTGCAATGACATTAATTTTGAGGGAAGAGGGAATGGGTTAATGTTCCAAAGGACAGGCTCTGAATTCAAAGTGATCATGACACATTAGGTCAAAATTAACAACATTAACAAATGAATTTCTACAGGGGAAAATATAAGATACTACATGTAGGCAGGGAAAGTGTAATGTTCAATCATAGGATAGGTAAAACCTGGCTTAAAAGCAGCATTAAAATCCCTTCTAGGCATTATAGTTTAAGAAAGATATTGATAAGCTGGATTTTATCCAGAAAACTGCAACCACAATGATCAAGGGTTTGGAAACCAAGCTTTATGAGAATGAAAACAGATTCCCATCCAAATATTAGGGAGGATGTATTATTGTAAGAACTCTTTGACGGTGAAATAGTCTGTCTTGGGGATAGGAGTGGGGGCTCTCCTTCTTTGAAGCAGAGGTTGGATAAAAATCCACAAAAATACCACATTTCATTGCATAATAATCATACCCTCCCCCGTTTTTAAAAGACTATTATATGAAAAAAAATCTTTTTTGTTCCGAAACATTAAATTTTTAATAAAATGATGTTGAAAACAATTTGAGAACATATACAAGAGTGTCCAGAAAACAAATGTGCATAGTTAAAACATTTTAACCTTCTTTGTTGAAAAACTCTGCGCCACTGTCATTGCTGTTAGTATCTGATGCACTCATGGCAGATGTTATTTCCTCCCTGTCACTCTCCCACAGTGCAACGCCTTCTGATCCATCAAGTGCATTAGAAATGCCAGTTTTAAAAAAACTTTCCACAACAATGTCCTCCGTGATAAGGTCCCAACTCTTAATGACCCAATTCATAATAACCCAGTTCAAAATATGGGTTCTTTACATTTCCAGTGGGTGCCAATTGGGGATTACTACTCATCATTCACTCTTATACAAAATGCACAATTAAAAAACTCAAAAATCAGAACAGTAAATAAGAAGCAACACTCTGAGACATAGGAACTAGGGGCAGCTAACAAAGGATGCCCCCAGGCAGAAAGTAGCTAGTAGATGTTGCCATTCAATGCAAATTAGTGTGATTAACTGCAACATTTACACTGGCCTCCAACTGACAAAGAGTTCTTCCCTCACCCTGGACATCCCACAGATATATATAAACATTCCTTGCTTAGTTTCTCTGAGGATGCCTGCCATAGATGTGGGCGAAACATCAGGAGAGAATACTTCTAGAACATGGCCATACAGCCTGGAAAACATACAACAACCCAAAGGCACAATTGATCTTTAAAAGGCTTGTTCACTGATACATCCAGTGGGTGCAAGATAGAGGTTAAGCCACCAGGAATCACTACCTCTTGTGTCTTATTGTCACAGAGAAGTTGCTTCAGTTCCTTGACAAACTGTCCCAAACTAGCAAAGCTAGCTGTTTTTGTAGTGGACCTGTTCCACACAGTTTTAACCCAATCCACCATGAGTTCCAATTCCATCCAGCCCTTTGCCTGCACCCGTACATTAATCCCATTGGGAAATTGCACTCCCTTAGCAATCGCTTTCCTCTTTAAAATGATGTAAGGCAGTAACTTCCTTCCATCAGCTGTAATGGCAAGCATTATGGTGCACCACAATCTATGAACACTGGTTTTCATGATGACACTAGATGATCCGTTCAATGCAGTAGTGCTATTACAGGGCATATCAAAGAATACAACAGTCTGGTCAGTATTTCCAATTTAAAAAAAGGGGGTATGAATACCATGTGAATACTGTGTGAATACCATGACAAATTGATGAAAGCTTTCTACTTTCTTGATGCAATCAAGTGGCAGCTTTTGCATAGTGTGGTTCTCCTTTGCACAGAGAAGTTGTGTCATCACATAAACCTTATAACCCAACCACAACTTGCCACAACCACAACTGAGTTGGGGAAATGTTGTGTTTGCGGGCTACCTCCTGTGCTTCATCTGCAACATTTCATAGGATACACTGTCACCATTGTCACACTTTTCCATCACATATGCAAACACTTCCTCATTAATTTGTGGAAGCTTGCTGGTTTTGGGACCTATAAATGTACACCGAGTAAGGGTGACTTTCACTTTCTGCCAGTCACACACTGACTTCTCATTCACAGAAAACTGCATTTCTGAAGCTCTGTTTCCATGCTCCACAGCAAAAGCAATGACTCTCAGCTTGAACCCTTCTAAATAATTTCTATTTTTACCCCTATTCATGGCCAGCAGTTCCTTGGAGGAAGGCAGCCTCCGTGATGTGAACACTCCTCAGTCTTTCTTCCATGTATCTTTCTTTCCTGCCCTAAGAGCTTTACTGCTTGCTGGCCACTTTTAGCAAGGGTGTATCACTCACACACTCACTCGCCCATCCATCCGCCCAAAGACCCACCCGCCTGCCTCACTCACTCACTCATCCACTCACCCTGTTACCCATCCCGCCATTGCCTACCCATCCATCCAACCATCCATCTGCTTGCCTTACCATAGACTCACCCGCCAACTTCACTCATTCACCCATCCACTCACCCATCTGCCTGCCCATCTATTTGCCCATCTAATTGCTCATCCACTCACCTGCCCAAATACCCACTTGCCCATGAACACACTTACTCACTTGGACACCCATCCATTCACTACCTGACCCCTTCCAGAAGCTTCAAGTTGTGTTTCTGGAAGGGGGTGGGCAGCAGATGGATGGGTGTCCAAGTTAGTGAGTGAGTGGATGGGTGAGTGGGTGGGAGGCTGGTTCAAACTTCTTCCTGGAAGGGGATGGGCAGTGGATAGATGGGTGTCTGGGTGAGTGAATAGGTGAGTGAATGTGTGGGAGAGTGGGTGGGCAGGCGGATGGATGAGTGGGCGAGTCTTTGGGCAGGCAGATGGACAAGCAGATGGGTATACAGTGGGGAGACTGCCTACCAGTAAATGTGGTGTGCAAGAAATTTGAAAATACTGTACCAAAACCTGAACTCAAAATGGGGGTGTGACTATTATGTGATAGTGACTATTATGCAGTGAAACATGATAGTGTTCATATTGATGGAAGTAATTGTGTTGCTTTTTGTTTCCTACTCTGGCCTGACTTCACCTGGAACTCAAGAAAAAACATCAAATAATAATTTGGGAAACAATTCCTTTTCTTAATTTCTAAGTAGTAGCATATAGTACTTCCTCCTATCAAAGCTAGCTGGTAGTCCCAGGACAATTTACAATGAATAAATATAATAAAAATAAATGAATACAGGTTAGTCCTCCATATCCACAGATTTTGCCATTTTTCATAAGAAACACCATTCTACAGATTTTGATATCCATGGTCTTGGAATTAAACCCTGGTACATACCAAGGGTCAACTGTGTATAATAATGATGCAACAAGAACTTTTAATTTTTTTCTGAGTCTTCAAGTATTACCCTTTACAAAGCAATGGTATTATTAGTCACAAAATAATCTGACATTTGTAATGTTACCACAAAACATTAGGAATACAGGATACAGTTTCCAACCTTAATTACCAAACTGAAAAGGAGTGTGTGTGTGTTCATTGCTGTTCAATCCCAATATTCCCCTCTGAGTAGTCACATGTTTTACATTTACATATATTTGAAGCATATCTTTTGATGTGTTTATTAATATTACATTTATTTTATAATTTTGTGTGGGTGGATAATTACTTTAACCTTTTTAGAGAGCTTTTAAAAGAAAATGACAGAAGTTTTTGCTATGACAGAACATGAATGAATTCAGACTGCATTAATTCAGTTAAGAGAGATATTTGCTACACAGTCAGATGCAAACAATTCGCTTTGGAGAAATTATATATTTAGTATTGGAAATCAACAGTTTGGCATTGAATGTATTCTATAATATATTTTACAAACCTTACCTGTCCCTTTTAATGTCTACAGTTCTAAGAGCTCATCTACATTGACAATTTAATGAGGCTCCAAGCCAACTTGGAAATGCATGCTACCAATGACAAATGTCTGTCAGACCCCTGGCAACTGGGCACCAAGAACCATACACGGAGGCCAGTCTCTATCTAATATCTTTATTAAGGAAATATATAAAAGCAATAAAAACAAGTGAAGAATATAGTTCAGAAGCAGACCTTTCAAATGAGGTCAAATATAGTCCAAAAATGTATAGTCCAATAAATGATATTAGAGTTCAAAGTTCTTTATCCAATACCGAAACACACACTATTGCCAAGCAATAGCGTGGGGAAATGTCAGAGTCTTAAGAGTCCAAGGTAACTTGACAACAAGGCTGGAACAAGGCTGGATATAACTTGGTTCTTTAACAAGGTCCGTGACTAGGTACAAGGTAACCAGTGAATCCTGGAACAAGGTCCGTGGTTAAAAGCAAAGCGATGC
The DNA here is from genome assembly GCF_035594765.1 of Anolis carolinensis. Classification (NCBI taxonomy): domain Eukaryota; kingdom Metazoa; phylum Chordata; class Lepidosauria; order Squamata; family Anolidae; genus Anolis; species Anolis carolinensis. The sequence goes on from NC_085846.1 coordinate 50,348,648, forward strand.
AAAATCTTGAATACTTGATCCGGGAGGCAAGGAACTGGGGTTACGAAGTCCACACACGATCTCACTCCTGAAGCTGATCTGTTGACTCCGCAAAGAATCTCCCGCGCCAAACACCTATATTGGGTCTCGTTTTCCCGCCAACAATCTCTTTCCCTAGAGAACGAGAAGCGAAACCCAACTCTGTCCAGATGCAAGACTCCTTAGAATTTCCCAAGGGAAGCAGGCCTAATCAGCCTGTTGTTTGGCAGCGATCCGTAAACTCCTGCGATTTGCTTCTCTGACTCCTCTGTCTCTAGAGTAAGATTCCCTCCTGGGAAACGGAGGCGAGGAATGCCCAAGGTCTGTTTTACTGAATTCTTGAGGACAAACATCAACATCCGGCAGGTGAAAGGACTCCGGCTCTTGTTGAACCGGCGAAAACCCCATGTTTTCATCTTCATCTGCCATGATAGTACTAGGAACAGGACTACAAGGCCCATGGGGCATCACAATGTGGAAGAAAGAATACATGAAAGTCAAAGGAAAATCTTAATCCAGCCCTTTAATGTGCTGAAGATCCAAATATATCCTAGATCCCAGGACAAAATCAGCTAATGGGTATTTTAGATTCTGACAACGGGGCTACCAAAAAATACCCCAAAGGGATGGCTAGCTAGAAGGGGGCTAACTGGCCCCCTGGGAACAGTAATTGATTATGTCTAATCCTGGCTGTCACTTCCCACCTTTTAAAAATCTCCAACGCATCTGGAGCGCTGATGCGCATCTGTCCTGAAAATAGGAGGTGAACTGCAAAGCATTTTGAGGCCAGGTTCCATGATTAATGTAATCACCTTCCTGGCCTTATATCAGTTCCAGACCTGTCATTCTGATCTCCCACACAGCAAAACGGGTTCCTCCCAAACATGTGACTAATGTCAGTATAGATGTGCCCGAAAAAGCCACTTTATATATTCAAGCATAACTTGGAATGTTAGGTTCAAAACCCAATTCAACAATATTAAAGGTGAGTAATTGGAAAATTAATCCCCTACCAAAGAAACTAACAACTGAAACCTTTTAATTAATTGAGCTCATTATTTAACTTGTTGGTCATGCTTTATACTGATTCCAGACCAGAGAATAACTGATAGTTGACCATAGGGGAGCTCATTTTGTTATTCACTTCTTCAGAGGGGCTCTGTTCCTCCGTTTAAAGTGGTGTGCCTCAAAACTGGGATTTTTCTTCTATATTAATTATGAAACAATATGGCTGCATTGGAATGGAGAAATCCAACATATCTGGCAATTGTCGGGTCAGAAAAGACTTGTCTTAAAGCAATCTCTTCAATTCAGTTTGTCATTCACCAGCACCCCTCTTTTCTTTCCACCCCGATCAACATGAACACTCACACTTCAAATGTCTTGTTTGTTAAAGACTGGTAAAGAGGAGTTTATTTCAGTCAGAGTTCAAATGAAAATACAACAATAATATTTAGCTACAAAATCAATGTCTGAATCAATGATGAAGAATATTTCACTGAGGATATACACAACTAAATCCTTTCTTTCTCCTTACTCCCAGTCAATAACCACTTCAGCACATGTACTAAATTCCACTGACAGTTACACTTAAAATCCGGGAAGCCACTGCCCCCACCACATTCGTCTGGCTTCAAGTGTAGAAGAGAGCATTCTGTGTATTTTTAAGCATGGTGGTCAGCAGTCTTTTTCAACGTTTCAGAAGGTGGTGGGAACTGGATTTTTTGAAATCATCAGGAAGTTTGGCCTTTTCTGTAATATAGTGGCCTTCATTGTTCCTGCGTTGAAAATGTGGGAGGGGAGGTTATGGGAGGAGCTTACCCCGGTAAGGAAGAGTTCTGCAACCATTACCTTTTCCTCACTGAGCAAGTTGCCAAAACAATTTATTTCTTTTTTTAAAAGCCTTTCCTGGTCCCTCCCTCCCTTCCAGAGAGAGAAGGGGGAGAGGAAAGCAGCAGATCCATCCCTATCACAGAGAGAGAGAGAGAAAGAGCGAGTGAGAGACAAAGGGGGAGAGAGGGGGGAAGGAAGGCAGCTGACCCATCGCTGTCAGAAAAAGAGGGAGGGAGGGAGGAGGGGGGAATAGCTCTGCTGCTTCAAGGCCTGGCTGCAATAATGCTACCAAGCAAGTACCCAGATCTTTGGGATTCAGATTTCATTTCACCCACATCTGTAGCAGGCATCCTCAGAGGCAAGTGGGATTGTTGCAATTGTCACATCAAGATAAAATTCCTTGGAAATAAGGCCACTGAGTTGAATTAAATTCTAGCCCCTTTCAGAGCTGTCTAGGCAGTGTTCCAGAAGCATTATGTCATTATTATGAGGCAAGAGGGAATGTTGCAACTGGTCACCTTGATTGGCATTGAATAGCCTTGCAGCTTCAAAGCTTGGCTGCAAGTATCTGATGATGCAAGTATCCCCTAGAAATTTGTTTGTATATGATTTTGAAAGTATTATACAGTGTGTAATTGGCATTGAATAGCCTTGCAGATACAACTAAATTGCAGAGTTTCCCCCCCTTCCCCTATGAAATAACACCGAAATACCTAATTCCTCTTGTTCCTATCTTTTTTTTCTCACTTCCTCTTCTCTTTTAGGCAGCATCCAAAAGGGACAAACTGAGTATGCTCAGAAACTTCTCAGCTCTCACGTTAATACAGAGGGAGGCTGAGATTTCAAGGAGAGGAGGATTTCTTTCAACAAATAATGCGGAGAAGGGATGGTGGGCGGGGCCTCAGATCTGTAATGTGGTGAGAAATTTACTCAAGGAATGCTGAGAACATACTAAGTTGCATGGAAGTGTGGTGAAAGGTAAGAAATTCATCCATTTCATAAGAAAATGGAACTCTACTGAGCTCTACTGAGCAAAATGTTTTCATCCATTTCATTGCCTTAATGTGATGAAGTCCTCAGTGCAGTAAAGCACATGTTTTGTATATACTACAGTTCCAGGATTCCAAATTTAATCCATGGTATCTCTAGTTTAAAAGACCACATAAGTAACAACCCTATTAAGCTCTATAACAATTTTACCATAATCTTTTTTATATTGCTTAACCTTGTTTTGTGAGACAAATAAAACTTGTTCATTTTGATTGAATTAATCTTGGCTCTAAAAGCTGGGCAAAATAAAGAAAGAAATATATCTCAGAAACCTATGAAGTATTGATTAGATCACCTGAGGGACATTAACTTATTAAAAGTAAAGCAATCCTATTCTACTTACCTCGAAACCTCACTAAATTGAAGTCAAAACTTACTTAAAAGAGAAGAGATTAAGAGAGCCATAATGCATCTATACCCCCAAAAGCCCTCAAAATATTCTTTGCTTACAGGGCCATTCTACACAGAGGTTTATTCAGAAAGGATTGTGGTTGCTTTAGGGCAAGGTTGGATGTGGCCACAGCCCGGATGTGGCTCTTTGGGGTTTTTTTCCCAACCCACCCAACCCTAAACTTTAGACTGAGGGTCGCCCTAAGTCCGAAAGGACACATAACCACAACAATCCTAATAAACTAGACTACCTCATCAGCCAAAAGCAGACCCACGCTTCTCATTGAAATACTTGTACGCTTATGTTGGTTGAAACTGGTCTTCATTTTAAATATTGTATTATTATTTCACTTTTTCACATTACAAGTATGATATGTGCAGTGTGCATAGGAATTCATTTGTGTATTTTTTCCAAACTGTAGTCTGCCCCATCCGCCCCATCAGTCTGAGGGACCATGAATCAGCCCTCTCCTTAAAAAGTTTGAGGCCTCCTGCTTTAGGGCCTTTGTCTCTTGCGAAGTAAACAAATCAGTCCTCTCCTACCACCATTTCCTTCCACTACTCACGTCTTCTGCTTCTCCTTTCTTTTCTCCCAAACTTAGATGGATCTTCTGTTCTACAAATTTAGCTATTTGATTTGTAATCCAGAAAGTTCTCTCCCCCGCTCCTCACCTCTCTGCTGTTTTCTCAAAGAAATCACACAAATTCGTCTAACAAAAAGAGTGATGCTGTCATCAAAACATCAGAACCTCAAAATAGACCTCAAAATCCAAGACTTAAGGCACACCCAGAAACAGAGACCGCAAATGATCTTTTTCCCAGTTCCAGTGACTTCTAAATGAACTCGCCAAAGTTGCACAAGCAAATACAAACGCCCCTTGGAATATCCTATCATTTGGTCCAGGAAATAACATAATCCTTTCACAATACCTCAGTTTCACATTGGGCTTAAGAGCCATGGGGATTTCCCCAAGATACTATTGCTATCCCTGGAAACACTTTCCATTCTCAATCACCTGATCAGATTCCTTCCCTGGAAATCTATGGAGGCTGTAGAAAAATTAGACATTCTGAAATTCCAAATCGTGCAGTGCAGTATTTATCCCTACTCCCACTTTTACAACCTTGGGAAGCAGATGAAGAGAGGCAACATGGTATAGTGCATTGAACTACAACTCTGGGAAATTTAAAATCTCTGCTCAACCATGGAAACCCATTGGATTATTTTTGGCAAGTCACACTTTCTCAGCCTCAGAGAAAAAGAAACTCCCTCTGAATAAATCTTACCAAGAAATCCAAATGATAGGAACATCTTAAGGTCACCATATATTGGAAATGACTGGAAAGCATGCCACAACAATAAAGCAGATTAAGCTAAGAGGTGACAGTTGGCTTGTGATGACCACATGAACATTATAGCAAAGCTGGAATTTGAACCTGATAACACTATCAAATCCTATAGTTGGAAGAGTGCCAAGGGCCATCTAATCCAACCCCCTGGCAATGCAGCAATCTATAATATAGTTCATTTGTGCCCCATTCTTTCACTCCATCTTTAAAAAGTTACTGAAGAGCTAGGAAAGTTACTGAAAAGATAAACAAATATCAGAGGATTTATATATTTTCTTTACAAGAAAAATTAGACTGAGCTTTTGTAATCTGCCAGGTAAGATCATTAACATCAAGCAGAATTGTTTTACACTGAATATGGATTTGAATATAAATGCTTGAGCTTAATGTCTATAATTTTGCACCATACCAGGGTATACTGTTGGGGAACAAAAAGTTTATATTTTATTGTAATAAAGCAAGTGAAATAATGAGAAGAGCAGGCTCTTTTGATATACAGGCATTCCATGCTTATTCAACAGGATAGGGACCAGAGAATTGCCAAATACCAAAAACTGATAAAACAAGGAAGCTATAGCGCTCTATTCCTAACTAGTTGGATAAGCAGGGGTTTCTTATATTATGCTTATCAATGTTTTTCTCAAACTCACTTAATGAGCACTTTAAAAGTCAAGCAGCTCCAGGCAGGCTGAGAGAAAAAGAGAAGGTTTGAAGGGCAGATGGTCAGCTCAACTTCAAGCATTAGGGACTGTGAGAATTGTGTAGATCACATTTTTAAAATTGTAAACTTAAGTGTGCACGCATGAGGGAGAATGCTGGATACTCTATATAAGGAGCAGCCAAACCCAAACCCAGAAGGAAGAAGAATGTGAGAAGGAGCAGTGCAAACCTCAGAGCGACCTCAAGACACCGTATAGTTGTTTCTGTCTCCATGTAACAGTGGGTGCAGGCTCAAAACAAAATTACTTCAAAACAAATAAAATCACATTCCTGGAAGCTTTTTACAGTGATTCTTTCCCTTAGAAACAAAGGTCTAACTTCTATATAAGGGTACATTTGTTTTTGTCACGATTATTTTCAAAATGTAGTATGCTTCAGCCAGCCTTCACTTGAGACTATGAAATGTTGAGCAGATGGCTCTTTCTGTTATTATTTAACAAGCTTGCACGTTTAGGGGAGAGAACAACGATGCTGAAATAATACTCCACATGCAATATAAGAGCTATGCCCCAACTTTTTAAAATTGGTTACAGCTGTGAATATGGTTTGGCCCTGCATGGGTCTGGATCCAGGAACTGACCAACCCACTTGTTGATCAGGCTTTGTCCTGGAGAACAGGATTCGAATTCCCAGTGCCTAGCTCCTCAACCAGTGCCTGTAAGATGTGTGGCACTGGCAATTTATTTCAGTTCTGCTCACAACCCTGCTTATCATCAGAAAATCATACAGAAAATTGGTTAAAAGTAGGGATCTGGCCCTGAATGTTACTGCCCACTCAAGGAAAGGTCTCAAATGCCACACAGTACCCCATAAGCAGGCATGTAGCTGGGGGGGGGGAGGGGCTTGAGGGGCTTCAGCCCCCCCCCCCCCCCGAAATTCTCAGTGTGGTCTGTGCGAAGGCCTTACATTTATTATTTAAACTGTCATGTTCATTCATATCATGATCTGATCACCATGCTTAATATATCCCATATGCATGGGGGTATTGGGATAACGATACAAAAGGTTTGCTAGGGTAGATCTTCTGCCCACCCAGACTCAGCCCCCCCCCCCCAAGCAAAATCCTGGCTACGGGCCTGCCCATAGGCATAGCTGTGTCACAATACCACATATTCTGAAACTTAAATCCCAACAAATAGAGGTCACCGAGAGGGACTGACAGGAGTATGAATGCTAACTGGATTTCACATTTTGCCATGAAATTCCCCTGAGCTGCATGCTCATACCAGAGACATAGTGAACTCAACAATACTCAGCGGGAATGGTGTCATTGACTGGCACCCCTTTTGGGTACAATGAGTGGTGAATGAGCCTGTGTTTCTTCTAGAGGGCTTTTTAAAGGAGCTACCTCTGGTACATGATTTCAGCTCTGCTAAATCTATGGGTTCAGGGCCTGGGGCATCAAGCTTTCAAAGGACCAGATAAGAACAAACTGGCTGAAGGCAAAATCAGAGTCTTTTCCCTCAATGACCAAAGAGGATGTTAGCAGAGATAGCCCCCAAAGAACTGACATACCCCAATTGCAAATACAGAGCATTTATATTCTTTCTGACAGCTAACCCACACAAGCTCCTGATTGGTTTAGAAGCTTTATTTATTTACTAGCTTGGAGACCCGGCGATGCCCGGGTCATTTGAGAAAGGCATTGTTTGCCTGTGTTCCAAGTGTAGCCTATATCCAATGTCAGCTGGGTTCAGTGGGTGCGGGTGAGCTCCAACTCCCATATGCAAGTCCCATCGTGCAGTGTCCATCCCCCTCCAAACAGAGCCAGTATGTAGAATAGGTCATGAGGGCTCCATGTACCATGTTTGGTCTTGATCAGTCATTTGTGTGGGTCGCGGTGCTCTTAGGAAGTGAGTGAAGGTATTGGAAGTCCCATCGTCCATGGTCCATCATCCTCCAAACTGCACCTGGGTGTAGAGTGAGTCATGGGTGTTCTCTGTTTGAAGTTTGGTCTTGATGAGACATTGATGGGGGTGACAGTGGTCTCGGGAAGTGAATGAATATACTGCAAGTCCCATCATCCAAGGTCCAAGCTCTTTCAAATCTCACCAAGATGTAGAGCGGGCCATGGTGGCTCTATGTGCCAAGTTTGGTCTTGATCAGTCATTGGTGGGGGTCACAGTAGTCCCAGGAAGTGACTGAAGATATTGTAAGTCCCCTCATCCACGGTCCCTCTTCTCCCAAACTGCACCAGGATGTAAAGTGGGCTACCCTGCACCTGCGTGTCAAGTTTGATACAGTTTTGTCATTCATGGGCATCACAGTGGTTTGTGGGAGGTGAATTGGATGAAGGTACTGCAAATCCCATAATCCTTGGTCCACCCTCCGTCAAAGTGCTGCAGCATGTGAAGTGTGTCATTTGGGATATGTGTGCCTGGTTTGGTTCAGTTGTGTGATTTGTGGCAGTTGCTGTGGTCTCAAGAAGTGAGGGAAGGTACTGCAAATTCCATCATCCTTGGTCCATCCTGCCCCAATATACATCAGGATGTAAAGGGGTCGACAGGAGTTCTGTGTGCCAAGTTTGGTCCATTTCTATCATTGGTGGGCATTGCAGTAGTCTGTGGGAGTTAAAGTGTTTGAAAGTACTGCAAATCCCATCATCTGTGGTCCATCCTCCCCCAAACGGCACCAGGCCATAAAGTGCATTGTGGGGATGAAGTGTGCCAAGTTTGGTGCAGATCCGTCATTCCTGTTGGTCTCAGTGGCCTGGGATAGTGGCGGCCAATCAAAACGCGAGCACATATTCCGCCAGGCCAATCAAAACGCTGATACATACTCCGATTTCACTTTTATTATATATATAGATTTATTTCGTGTCAAAAGCATTGCATAACAAATACATTTTAAAATGATGAAGAAAAAAAAATAGAGGAAATCACAAACAACTAAATAGTTTTAGACCAGAAACGGGCAACAGCAACCGCATTGTCCGTAGCTTTAAACAACTCCTCCTCCGTGCATGAGGCAGGACATTGTGGGCAAACATACATATGCGGAGTTGTTTGTTCTGCGACACAGTCACACAAAGTGGAGGTTTAGAAGCTGTACAGCTAGGATCTGCATCCTGAGTGACTCAGGACTCTGTCCAACATCACCTCCTGTTGGTCCTTCATAGTAGCAGGAAATCTGCTAAACTATCATTGGGTCTAGGCACTATGTTTTTAATCTGTTTTAATTGTTTTAAATGCATTTATATGCTTTTACCTGTTTTTATTACTTTACATGTCTATTTGTTTATTTGTATTGTAATGCAGCATTGAATTCTGCCGTATTTATAATCCGCTCTCAGAAATAATCATGGGACTAGCTATTTCTCAATTGAGCCACATCTCATAATTCATCATTCTGGGGTCTAATTTTTGATAACAGGGGATGCCTCCAAATTGCTCATGCGAAACTCCAGGAATTGTCCTGCCACTTGTCCCACCTTACATTCCTTCTCTGTTTCTGAAGTCACCATTCCAGGTAACTCTTTAACCCAGTGTTTCTCAAACTGATCCTCCAGATGTTTTGTACTTCAGCTCCCACAATTCCTAACAGCTGATAAACTGGCTGTGAGTTCTGAGAGCTAAAGTCCAAAGCATATGGAGGAGCACAGTTTGAGAAATACTGCTTTAAGCTGACCTGGAATTATTTGATTTGAATGCTATCTGCAGCTCCTGAACAGATGTGCTGAATTCGATTGAAAACCTTTTCTTGAGGAACCTAGAAGCTTTTCTGCATGGGTACTGATCCAGTATGGGGTTCAAGCCACACTGAAGTCTGGGTAAGCCTCCTCACATTCCGCTGATGTCCTCTTCCGCCCTATTGTAACTGCCTCAGTGGTATCACCTGGGATGACCACCCCATCCTTTTTTCCATTGGCAGAAGAAATTAGGATGTCCAGCACAGAATGGGGTGCTGTCCAACAGAGAGCATGAGCAAAGAGTTCTGGAATGGGGCCCAAGGCGAGCTTGAACCCATATCGACTGCACTGAAATTCATTGGTTAGACTCCCAAGATACCCGCCTCTTATAATCCTTATTTCCTCCCCAATGAAAGGGCTTGGACCCATCATGCTTTCCCTTTATGTGGGGCCTTACCAAAACAAACCACAGCTTGAGGTCTTCTCATTTTGTGAGGCTGTCTTCCTAAATGCTCTATTTTACTCTACCGCTGCCATGTCCCCTGATAAAGTGCGTGCCTTAAGAACTTGCCTAAGTGGTAGGCCAACTCTAGTCTGGTTATGCTGCCTGCAATTCCTCCATAAACATGGTTATTAAATGAGTATTCAACCATTTCTCCTTTTTTTGTTCTTTCTCTTACTTTTCTCTGAGCTTTTCATCAGGTTTTAGGAGTGAGAAGACATCCACATAATAGCCACGTCAAAAAAGTCTGCCAAGTGCATGCGAGCATAGGTCTTAAATCCCCCTGCACTCAAGCAGAGTGAAAAACTGTCCTCTCCAGCTAGGATTACTGGTCATTGGGTTCAACACACAGCATATTCCCATTTTCCCCCAGGATTGTGTCAAGCTGCACAGGCCCTGGGAGGAAATACCTGGCAGTCCACGATGAAGGTGGACTCTCCAGACTCTACTGCCACCCCAACCTCAGAAACCAAGCAACTCAGTAGGTCCCATAGCTCCTTTTCCTGGATACCGAATGGAATAAATTCTGCCATCAGAAAATAAAAACGAGTACATTCCTCCCATTGCAGTGTAAAAAGTCAAAACTATTAATGGACGAAAACTTTAAAACCCTGAAATTCCAGTACATCTTTTAAAATCTGTCTTATATTATTAAATGCAACAAATACTGTAAATGCAACATACATCTGAAAAAAACACACATTTTTAAAAAATCAGTTTGTGAACAGTTGTTTTCAAAGGCAAGGACAAACAGACTGAGAGAGAGCTTTTATCCTAGAGCTGTAACTATATGGAACTCCATGCTATTGATGTGGCATTGGGGACTGTGCGGTGATGTGGAGGAATGGGTGTGTTGTTTTGCGATGTGTGCTGGGAAAGCATTTAATTTTGTTGTACAGTGTACAATGACAATAAAGTTATTCAATTCTATTCATGCTTACTAAATCAAAATGATTTGTTTCATTTAAAAAAAAATAGATTTTCAGATCATATCCCTAACATACAACAATGTTATTTTTGTTTTCATTCCATATAGTAGTGTGGAAGACTTTTCCGCAATACTGTGTGTCTTTAAATTACCTGTTGATTGAAACCAAACACTTACATTCCAGCACATAGCTAAATTAAGGAGAGAGAGAGAAAGAGAAAGAGGCGAATCCACATAATAATGCTAAGCTTACACAGGCTGAAACAAATTCATTTCATTGATGCTTGTGAAAGATCAAAAGGAAGCAGAACTGAAGAGAAGAGCATTCCCAACAAAAACAGTCATACAAATTCAAGCTAATAATATACAAATGAGTAGTTTAGAAGAAAAAAAATGAGATAAAGTGAAAGCAAGTAAGACAAAACACAAGAGAACTATGAAATAAATATAATTAAAGGTTACAAAATCTTGAACTTATAATGGCTGATGTCACTGCAGATTACTGAAATCAGAGACTGTTGCAACACGGAAGGCAGGTGGGGGCAGTTACTGCCATCCTATGTCCCCAGGTTGCCCAAGTATGGGAAACATGAGATGGCAGTGAGAACAGTTGCACCCAGTGCCATTTGGAAGCAGCCCAACTGCTCTTACAAGCCCAAAGTCAGGGCAGACTACAAATTCTGGGCCAGAATTCGAAATATCCCCTGACTTTGGTTAATGTGGGGCAAAGCTGTGTTGAGGTTAATTTGCCCTGCATTATCCTGGACCAGGGGTCCCCAAACTAAGGCCCGGGGGCCGGATGCGGCCCTCCAAGGTCATTTACCTGGCCCCTGCCCTAAACTTAGGATTGACCTAAGTCTACCTGGTCTTTGGAGGTCTTTTTGCTTACCTATGGTCTTATGAGATCATCTAGATGGTCTTTGAAGGTCTCTTTGCTTAGCTACGGCCTTATGAGGCCTTCTGGATGGCTTTTGGAGGTCACTTTCCTTACCTATGGTCTAATGAGGCCGTCTAGATGGCCTTTGAGAGTCCCTTTCCTTACCTATGGTTTTATGAGATTGTCTAGATGCCCTTTGGGGGCCCCTTTCCTTACCTATGGTCTTATGAAACCATCTAGATGGTCTTTGAGGGTCCCTTTCCTTATCTATGGTCTTCTGATGGCTTTATGAGATTGTCTAGATGGCCTTTGAGGGTCCCTTTCCTTACCAATGGTCTTATGAAACCATCTAGATGGTCTTTGAGGGTACCTTTCCTTATCTATGGTCTTCTGATGGCTTTATGAGATCATCTAGATGGCGTTTGAAGGTCCCTTTCCTTACCGATGGTCTTTGGAGGTCTCTTTGCTTACCTATGGTCTTATGAGATCGCCTAGATCAGGGGTCCCCAAACTAAGGCCCATGGGCCAGATGCTGCCCTCCAAGGTCACTTACCTGGCCTCTGTCCTAAACTTTAGACTTAAGGTTGACCTAAGTCTGAAATGACTTGAAGGCACACAAAAACAATCCTAATTTTGGACTATTTCATCATAGTCTGGCCCCCCAGTAGTCTGAGGGACTGTGAATCGGCCCTCCACTTAAAAAGTTTGAGGACCCCTGTCCTGGACCAAGTCCAAGAGGTGTTTGGCTGGCACGATGGAGCTGACCCAGCCCTACAACAACCTAAATGGTCAATGTAGATGTTGCCTTAATAACCAAAGTCACTTTGCAATATAACTGCTAATACAGGGATACTTAACTATTACCAGATTCTTAAAATGATGGAGAATTAATTAAGACTTAAATTACTTTTAGACAGTACATCATTACACCTTGAATGTTGTTCTACCGTATTTTCAAATAACTGTGCTAGAAAGCTCAATAAAGAACCTATTGCCTTTCTAAAACATTAACCAATATCCCTTCATTTTCATTTTCTCATATGTCAGAGAAGATGTTGACATAACAAAAGGAAGGATGGAATAAAGAGAGAGAGAAAAGAGAAGAAAGCAATATAGGACTTAACTCAAAAAGGCAGTCAAATGCAAATAGAACAAATGAATAAATAAATAATTTTTAAACGAGAGAGCTACCACACAACCAATTGGAAAAGTTAACCTATAAATTAAGATTAGCAAAAGGAGAATTGAAAGAAGATCTATTTGATAGCACTTGGAAAACATTTTTTAGCTTCATTTGTCGAAGCAATGACTAATTTATACTGCCAAAAGTCCAAGAAAGATTGTGGTTGAGCAATGAATAAATACATTGGAGAAGGGATATAGCTATATTGAATAGTATACCTCGATTAATGTACATCTTAGTATACATCAATGGTGATACATCAATGATTTTATCTAACTTTAAAGTAATTCAAGTGGCAAGTTAGAAGAAAAGGGAAACCAAAATGATAAATGATATCGCTGGTAACATTGACAATCCTGTTGAAGCCTTGGTCAATAAGTAGAATCAAAATCTAACCAGGCTTTTGACATTGCCATTAGCAAATGTCCTGTCTGACCCATTACTAACCAGGCTCCTAGGTATATGGAGGCCTTCAGAAAACTGAAAAGAAAAGAACAATGATTAGAGTGCAGATGGCAGATAACTCAACTTGGATGAGATACGACATAATATCGAGAGCATCTTTATTCTTATAAGGTGGCAATACATGCTGTCAAGAAACCTTTCTTCTCTGCACATATTGCACCTGTCAATTCACATTCAGCTGAGCTATTCAGGGTGGTGAAAAGTCTAACTTAGGTCACCTTCCTCTTAGGCTTCTGTTAGAACTTTCAGTAGTTCATGGTGATGTCTTTAATGAGCACTTCACAGCTAAAATATTTCACATAAGAGCTGACTTAGATGATATAATTGGAGCAGGAGTTAATAACGGGGTTCCCAATGACTTTGTGAATGGGGTTACGCTGGATCAGCTTCAATTGGCAAGTACTGATGATGTGGACAAGTTGCTGCGCGCACATCCACAAGGAAGGCGTCTGCGTGGCAAGATAAAATGGGAGGCCTCTTCCTATTGCCACAAGCATGCCTCCATTATTATTTCGCCTCCTCCATCGCAGAGGAAGGTGAGGGAGGAGGTGGGAAAGGATCGCATGGGGTGAGCGACGAGATGGGAAAGGCACACACCTTTCCCTCTTCCCTCGCCCTGTGCACACCTTTCGCAGCAGCGACGGCAGAAAAGGTTCACACAGGGCGAGGGAGCAGAGAAAGGCATGTGCCTTTCCCTCCTTCTCCTTTGCACCACATGTACCTTCCATGGTGGAGGAGGAGGGAACCACTGCTGTGAGGGGTGGATAAATGGCTCCGATGGGCTGCATGGGGCCCGCGAGCCATAGTTTGGGGACTCCTGCTCTACAGTATCATTTTTCACAAGTAAGAGCCAGAACTGTATATAATTCTGATAACATCACACATTTGCATAATAATAGTGTGATATTCAAAATTTTATTTTCACTTCATTTCCCAAACATTGAATTTAACTTGCTTTTTTAAAAATTAGTATGCTGTGTTGGCATTTTCATTGAGCCATTTACCATAATCCCAAGATACTTCAGTGTCAGACACTGCCAGTTCAGATCAAAAACAAGATATTTCTACTCATTATAAGATGAAAGGCACTCATGTGTTTCCTAATGACACAGTTTTCTTGCAAGTTACTTGTCCTCAAATCCAAATCCCTAAGACATTAAAAATGTAAAAATTGGAAATCACAGGATGCATTCCAGAATTAATATCTGTTGGCTGTCAGATTATAATGGGGCAAAAAAGCTCAACTAGCAATGAAAGGAGCTCAGTTCTACCATAGAATGTTCTAAAGACTTTGTGGGATACTACTGTGAGAAGCCCTGCTGATAGTAATACGCGGATGACCTTGGCCTAACAACACAAGCAAAAGACTTTGAAACAGTTGAAAACCAATGCACTAATGCCCTAAAAGATCTTTCCAGCTACTATAAAGCTAACCATCTGAAGCCTAACCCTGCCAAGACACAAGTGTGTGCTTTCCATCTACGTAATCATGAAGCCAACAGAAAACTGAAGGTTACTTCGGAAGGCCAAGAGCTTGAACACTTTTCCAACCTTAAATATCTCGACATCACCTGAGACTGAACGCTAACATACAGGAAACACTGTGCGAACACCGAGCACAAGGTAGCTGCACACAATAACATCCTGCGGAAACTTACTAATGGTGCATGGGATGCAGACCCAAAATTAATAAGAACATCAGCCCTGGCCTTGTCTTACCCAACTGCTAAGTATGCCTGCCCCATTTGGCATAGGTCTTAGGCATGGGCAAATTAATCGGAAACACTGTTAATCGTAATAAATTAGTTAAATGTTATAGATTCAAACGGGGTTCCAAGGTGGTTTGGCACTTCAAATTTAACCTTCCAATTTGAATCATTAGTGCCCATGCCTCGGAATATCTTCGGATAACCTTCGGATATATGAGAAAGTGTTTTAATTCAACCAATCTCCTGGCTAGCATTGGGGGTTAAGAGCCATTAGAAACCAAGCCTGGGGCGTATTCTCTCCTGGCTATCCAGGAGAGAAATCCGCCTTCCCTTCCTGGTTGGTTTCTATGGGGCTCTTAAACCCGTTGCTATCCCAGAGAAAAATCCCCCTTACCTTGCTGGTTGGGGAAGCAAAGGGAGCCTGGTTTGCAAAGGCTCTTAAACCCATTGCTATCCAGGAGGAGAGAAATCCCCCTTCCCTTCCTGGTTGTACACATTCAAACAAGGTTGACTGCGGGATGGGGCACCTGGTCAGGGGGATAGACTCCTTATAGACTTCTGTGACACCTCCACCCCACCCTCCAGATCTTGGTTGGTGCTGCACAGAGTACCTGGGAGGACAGAATTGGGTGAGATTGACCCTACCCGTCTCACCCAACCAGGTCTCCGTTATGCACGCCAGGTCTGCCCGTTCATCCAGGATGAGGTCCTGGACAATTGCTATTTTCCCATTTACAGATCTGGCATTCAACAGCACCACCTTTAATCCGGCGGGATCGCCAACCTGAGTATCGAAATTTACCATGTCAGGAGGCCGTTTTAAATTTACAAGAACTCTCTCCCTCTCCCTAGGCTGAATTAGCTTTGGCCTCCCTTTCCCGTATCTCCCCCTCCCTGAATTACTTCTATGGGGGCAACTTGGCTAGCAGACACCTCCTCCTTCTACATGGCCACTCTCTCTTTTTCTCTATCATTGGGCTGGCACTGGCTTTTAGGTATGGACAAGAACCCTGTTTTAACTGTCACACTCCACCCTCCTTTGGAGGTAACTCCTTCCTTCCCCCACTCCCCCCCCCCCTTGGGAGTTACTGAGATAGAATGTACTATGAGGCTCTGTAACTCCCTCCCTCCTTGTTTTACAGTTCTTAAAGTGCAAGGTGCTAAGGGTGGGGAGGGGTCTAATTCATAGGTTACTATAATAAAATCACTGGGGTAAGGGAAACTAAACTGAAAACTAAGAAACAGTAATAGGTTCACAATTAAAGTGCCAGAAGCTATTGCTCTTACTGCAGAGTTACACAGTTAAGTGATAAAGTGACTATATGCTTCAACATAACTCTGGTCAGGAATAGATTTCCTTATTCAGAAGCTGATGGCCATCTGTCAGGAGTGATTTGATGGTGTGCTATGATTTCTGTTTCTGTGTGATAAATGTCATTTCCTAATTGGTTCTGTCATAAAAACATGGCGAAACTTGATTACACTGCCAAAACTTTGTCTTTGCACAAGGGACATTGTTGTATAAAAATAGCACATTATGATTTGTTGAGTCTCTCCACCAATTTAACAAAGTTTCAGCCACAAAAACAGTTTCTGAAGTAGAACAATGACTTTCAAAGTAAAGACAACCCAATGAAACAGGAAATAGCACTTTCAAACCAGGAACAGATTTTTGTTATTATTAAAAATGTTTTTTTATAAAACTTTGAAAATTTGCCAAAAATCTGAGGATATATCAAATGTTCTTAGATTTGGTGAGGTAACAGTGGTAAATATGTTCTACCACTATAGCAAATTTCATTAGGATAGCTCAAAAAATTAGAAAGAGAGAAGCCCCTCAATTTTCCCCATTGAGGATAATGTTTTACTTAATGCGCATGCGCATCTGCCATTAACGAGGTACATACAAAGAATCAGAAGTTTCGGAAAGTTTTGAACTTTTTGACTTCAAAATTCGGAAATGACTTTAGAAATGAAGCGCCAGCACCCCCTACTTTTGAAGCGAATTTTGAACCATTTTTTCATGGATTGCACATTCCAAATAGGTCTGCCCACACAAAGCAAGTGAATATAGCATTGAATGAGACATGTAGAACAATCACAGGATGTCTTAAATTTACACCTGTTGATAGACTCTATAAGCTAGCTGGCATTGCCCCCCCCCCCAAATGTGCGATGGCAAGTTGCTGCCAATTGTGAAAGAATTAAGGATGAACACTGTACGGCTACCAGCCTCCTCCCAGTAGACTTAAATCAAGGAAACGCTTTATGAGAACCAGCACTCCCCTAAATGGTCCTCCAGAAACAGCAAGAATATCCCCATGGGCAGCAAAATCAGGCAATTCCAGCTGGATGGCCCCTCCATGAGAGTCTTCCTTCAGGGGCAAACCAAGAATGGGCAACTTGGAAGTCCCTAAACAGACTCAGAAGCGGAGTTGGCAGATCAATAGACAACCTGGCAATAGACAACATAGAGGAATCCTCCACCTTGTACGATCGCGGAGCAGAACAAACAATTCAGCATCTATATGCTTGCTCACAATGCCCAGACTCATGTACAGAGGAAGAACTGTTTAAAGCTATAGACAATGCAGTCGCTGTTGCCCATTTTTGGTCTAAATCTATTTAACAGCTTGTGATCCCTTTATTTTATCAGATTTAACTTTATTTATTATGCAATGCTTTTGACACAAAATAAATTAAATAATAAGCCAAAACTACTCCCTATGGCCAGAGTCAGCTTTGAATATGCTGAATCCCAAACCCTCCACCAAGAATGGCCTGGGTTGGAATCCTCAACAGATGGGAACTGCAATCTGCCTAAATTTAACTCTAAAACTCCCTAGTTCCTCACTATCACTTCAAAAACCTCAGAATTTCCAGAATACTAGCTTCAGAAGGTTTCTTCTGAAGGCATCCCCAAAGCCTCTAGAATAGGCTTTGGGGATGGAAAAGGGAACAGGATTTTACTGCTCTGCAAACGGAAGTTCAGCAATGGAGGTGGGAGTTAAATATAGTTACACACACACACACCACACACATACACTTTCTGCCAAAAGCATTCTGTCACAAATCTCTAGATCTACTGCTTCATTACTTCCTGATCCTCACTGTAAGACATTGCCACATTGCCACCCTGAGTCCCTAAGGGTGAGAAGGGTGGGGTAAAACTGATGTAAATAAATTTGCCCCCTACACAAGAAAAAGAAGCTAATATGCAGGCAAATATGTAGAAAAATTCCTCTTCTCAAATGATGTTGTGCACCAACCCCTGCCATCACATAAAACAGTATAGAATATTTTTTTCATTATGAATCAAACAAAAAACATAATAGATACTGTTAAAATAATCAAGAATGCAGATTTTTCTCATTTTCTTGGAAATGAAACGTTTAGTGATTTCTTGAACATGCTACTATTACCATCAATATTTGGTGTCTGGCAGAACTGTTGGTGCTTTCACTGAAAAGGGCTTTCACATATTCTCCCTTTCTTGCTGAATCTCTAAACCATGCACTTAAAATAGACTACCAGATTATCTGGGTAAATCATAAAGCTTGGCTTATCTCTCCCTCCCTCTCCCCCCTCAAAACATACAATTTATTTTGTCCACCAGCTCAGCAGCAGTGAGCCAAGAGTAATCTACTATGTCCCTCTAAACCTACATTTTGCTTGCTTACATTTTCCCCTACATATCTGTTGTGTTCACAGTTAACTGACACTATGTTCAAAATTCAGAGTTATCTAAACATATAGAATGATTTCAAGACTACACACATAAATTGTGGCTATGATTGTGGCAGAAGCTGTATATGTCTGTGTTACAAAACTCTGATGTAGCCAGTTTTCAGCCAGAGAAAGTAACATTAGAAAGCAGAAACAGAGTAAAGCGACTGTTTTATTTCTCCTATTTATTCTGTATTCAAAATCTGTTTTTTTTTTCCCAAGCCAGATGCTTTCAACTTCTAAAAAAAAAACCAAACTATGCTCTGCTAATAAACAACTACAAAATAATGTAGTTGTGTGGCTTCTGGGCTGTAAAATAATACTTTCTCAATACACACACATACATATATATTCCAAATTAGCTCAGATTCATAACAGAAGTGAATCTAAAAGAGAGTTCTGTTCATAGGCAGGCCATCTCTCCACTTTTACTTCTGTATAACATTGTAAGCCTATGGACACCTGAGGAAGCCCTACAGGACAGGGCTATAAATAACTTACTCCTAAGTGGTGGGAAGAGCGGAATTCCTAAAGATGCTGCAGAAAAGCTTCTCTACCAGATTAATGACAGGTTAGAAAATTTAGTGACACAGGGGCATGTGTGCTTTCATAGGGTTTTCAGAGGTGATTTTGTCAGTTCCTTCCTCTAAAATATAGCTTACACCACATACTGTGTTTGAAGACAGAGGTAAAAAAATAACTGCTGCCACTAAAAATATGGGCTAGGGAAGCGATATACACCTGGAAGAAATTATATAGAGCAGAAATACTGTATACAGATTTCCTTAAGTGTGAAAGTATACAGTATTTGTTACAGGACGGAGCTACATACTCTGACCTTGAGCTTAGGATTCAATAGTTTTGTATTATTGTACTGTGATGATGAAGCAAGTCTTTGTATATGACTGAGAAAGAAATGCTCCTTCACTATCAACACCCCTTCCCAATCTGTCATTGTCAACCATGTCCAAACTTCAGGCCTAATTTATTTAAATGATTAATGCATATTTAAACTATATGGCTGTGTTGTTAACACGATGATCTCTGTAACTAATCACTCTCTGCATGCTATGAACAAAGCATTTCGTCATAGTAATAGAGAATTATCAGCTCTTCAACTAAACAGATGTGCTTGATTAATTTAAAAAATGTTAAAAGTTTTTCCTCAGAGTAAGCATGTGATACAAAACCCCATGCTACTACATTATTTGGTGTATCCATTTTACAGTGTGTGCATTAGATACTGTATATACCAGGCATGGGCAAACTTGGGCCCTCCGGGTTTCTACTGGCTGTTAGGAATTGTGGGAGTTGAAGTCCAAAACACCTGGAGGGCCAACGTTTGCCCATGCCTGGTATATACATAGCATACACCAAGCAGTTTCACATACAACACAATCCATCCTCCATTAAACTGAGCTCTAATGACATATCCTGCTTACTATAGCCTAAATAATTTTCATTCAAAACCTAAAAAATAAAATGCAGAAAACACACAATAGGTGTGTCAGATATCAGCCTTTCCCTCTGATGCACTCCCAAATCTTTCTATAGGCTTCGTATTACTTCATTTAAAAAAATACCCTACATGAACATATGCAAAATTATGGCTAAATCCATCCAAGTGGTCTAAGAGCTTAATGGGCCTTAAGAACAAAGGATGCCCTTTGTTTCAAGGGCTCTGGAAGCTCTTCGACCACAAGGAATCAACAAGCAGTTTGTTTTGTTGATTTGTCTCTGCTAATCACACAATTTCCTTGCCCCCAAAATAAGTAGCTCCTGCTAGGGCATCCTCCTCGTCCCTCTTGGAGCGATGCAAGAGCCAGGTTACACACTGGGGCAGGGAGTGGACAACCCCCCTTTTGCATCAGCTCCACTGGCTGTCAGTCTGTTACAGGGCACAATTCAAAGTGCTGGTTACAATCTTTAAAGCCGTAGACGGTTCAGGTCCAGGCTATATGGTCTGACTGCATCCCCTTGTTCGAACTTGTCCGAGCCCTGAGATCTTCAGGAGAGGCCCTTCTCTTGGTCCCACCTCCATCTCAAGCTCGGTTGATGGGAACGAGAGTGAGCCTTCCTTCTCTGTGGCTGCTCCCCCCCCCCCCCCGACTCTGGAACTTCCTTCTTCTCAGGGAAGCCAGAATGGCCCTCTTCCTGCTGTCCTTCTGGTGGCAGGCTAAAATATTTTTATTCAGGCAGGCTTTTAAAGAAGAAGGTGTTTACGATCTAGTCAGGAGATGCTGTGGTTTTTAACTCTGTTTTAATGGCTTTTAACTGGGATTTTTTTTGATACTGTTTATGTTTAATCCTGTTTTAATGTTCGTATATTTATATATTTTAAATGGTTATGCTATATTTTTACAACAAGCCACTTTGAGTCCCCTTCAGGGAAGATAAAGCAGGGTATAATATTATAATACAGTGGGATATAAATAAATATAATAATAATAGCATTGGTTCAAATTACAGGAAAGGAGATTCCACCTGAACGTTAGGAAGAACTTCCTGACCGCATTTCACTGTTGAACACTTAGGCAGAAAAAATGAAATGCAAATATATAGGATGGCTGATGTCTGGCTTAGCAACAGTCCATGTGAGAAAGATCTTGGAATCTTTGTGGACAGCAAGTTGAATATGAGCCAACAATGTGAGACACAGCAACTAAAAAAGCCAATGGGATTTTGAGCTACATCAAAAGGAATATAGTGTCTAGATTAAGGGAAGTCATGGTGCCTTTGTATTCTCCTTTGGTTAGACCTTACCTGGATGCTGTGTCCAATTCTGGGCACCACAGTTCAAAAGAGATATTGACAATTTGGAAGGTATCTAGAGGAGGCCGACTAAAACAATCAAAGGTCTGGAGATCATGCCCTATGACAAGCGTCTTAAAGAACTGGGTATGTTTAGACTGCAGAAGAGAAGGTGGAGAGGAGACATGAGAGCCATGTATGAATATTTGAAAGGATGTCATAAGGAAGAGGGAGCAGAATTGTTTTCTTCTGCCATTAAAACTAAGACTAAGAGCAATAGGTTCGAATTACAAGAAAGGAAATTCTACCTGAACTTTAGGAAAAACTTCCTGACTGTTCATGCTGTTCAAAGTGGGACTCTCTGCCTCGGAGTGGGGTGGAAGCTCCTTCCTTGGAAACCTTTAAACAGAGGCTGGATGGCCATTTGTCAGGGATACTTTGATTGTGCTTTTCCTGTAGGGCAAGGGGTTGGACTAGATGGCCTATTTGGTCTCATAGAATCATATAATCATAGACTTGGAAGAGACCTTGTAGGCCATCTAGTCCAACCCCCTGCCAAGAAGCAGGAAAATCGCATTCAAAGCACTCCTGACAGATGGCCATCCAGCCTCTGTTTAAAAACCTCCAAAGAAGGAGCCCCCACCAAATTCCGGGGCAGAGTTCCACTGCTGAACAGCTCTCACAGTTAGGAAGTTTTTCCTAATGTTCTAGTGGAATTTCCTTTTCTGTAGTTTGAAGCCATTGTTCTGCATCCTAATCCCCAAGGCAGCAGAAAACAAGCTTGCCCCCTCCTCCCTATGACTTTCCCTCACATATTTATACATGGCTATCATCATGTCTCCACTCAGCTTTCTCTTCTGCAGGCTAAACATGCCCAGCTCTTTAAGCCATTCTTCATAGGGCTTCTTCTCCAGACCCTTGATCATTTTAGTCACCCTCCTCTGGACACATTCCAGCTTGTCAACATCTCCCTTCAGTTGCGGTGCCCAGAATTGGATACAATATTCCAGGTGTGGTCTGACCAAGGCAGAATAGAGGGATAGCGTGACTTCCCTTGATCTAGACACTAGACTCCTATTTATGCAGGCCAAAATCTCATTGGCTTTTTTAGCTGCCGCATCACATTGTTGTCTCATGTTTAATTTATTGCCCATGAGGACTCTCAAGATCTTTATCACACGTACTGCTGTTGAGCCAGGCATTCCCCATTCTGTATCTTTGCATTTCATTTTTTCTGCCTAAGTGGAGAATCTTGCATTTGTCCCTGATGAACTTCATTTTGTTAGTTTCGGCCCATCTCTCTAATCTGTTAAGATCATTTTGAATTCTGCTCCTGTCTTCTGGAGTATTGGCTAGGTAAAGGTAAAGGTCGTGTCCGACTCTGGGGGTTGGTGCTCATCTCCATTTCTAAGCTGAATAGCTGGCGTTGTCCATAGACACCTCCAAGGTCATGTGGCCAGCATGACTGCATGGAACGCCGTTAGCTTCCCGCCGGAGTGGTACCTATTGATCTACTCACATTTGCATGTTTTCAAACTGCTAGGTTGGAAGAAGCTGGAGCTAACCGTGGGCGCTCACTCTGCTCCCTGGGCTTGAACCTGGGACCTTTCGGTCTGCAGATTCAGCAGCTCAGAGCTTTAACACACTGAGCCACCGGAGGCTCCTGGAGTATTGGCTATTCCTCCCAATTTGGTATTGTCTGCAAACTTGATAATCATGCCTTCTAACCCTTCATCTTCGAAGTCATCTAAGTCTCTTCCAACAACTCAGCCTCTGAGGATGCCACACAGCCTCTGAAGATGCCTGCCATAGATGTGGGCAAAACGTCAGGAGAGAATACTTCTGGAACATGGCCACACAGCCCGAAAGACATACAACAACCCTGTGATCCCGGCCATAAAAGCCTTCGACAACACAACTCAATGATCCTATAATAATAATGATGATGCAAGGCAGGGCGCAGCTCTCACTCACCGTCCTCCAGAGGGGCTGCCTCTTGGCACTGACGGAGGCGGCAGCCACGATGAGGTGGCAGAGGGCCACCACCAGGCCGAAGAGGCCGGCCAGAAGGATGCGGACGGGCAGGAGGGAGTAGGAGACAAAGGTCACCAGCATGAGCTGCCACATGCCCTGCTCGGGGGAGCTGGGGGGCTCAGCGCCATAGGCACCCAGGGAAAAGGGGCAGCAGAGGAAGGCGAAGGTGAAGCTGAAGAGCAGCGTGAGCTTGACGATCTGCTGCAGCTGGGTGACCTGCAGGTACTTGACGTTGGTGACGATGAAGAGGGAGAGGAAGATGATGCAGTGCACCGGGTGGGAGCCCTTGGAGATGGTCAGGCTGGGGCCCGAAAGCAGCTCCACCAGCGCCAGGCTGGCTGTCAGCACAATCAGCACGGCCAGCGCCTTCAGCGTCGAGGTCTGCTCCAGCTTCAGGTTGTAGTTCTGGAAGAGCGACTCCAGCTCCTTGCAGTCGAACTGGTCCTCGCAGGCCAGGCCTTCCAGCAGCAGCTGGCGACGAGACGCAGGGGTCGCGTTACCTCCGCTACTACCAGCCGGGGGAGGCGGTGGAAGCGGCGCTTGATGCTGCTGCTGTGGTGCCGCCGGCGGCGGCCCAGCCGACGAGGAAGAACAGCAGCAATAGCGACAGCACTTCTTCCTCGCCTTCTTGCTCTTCTTGATCTTCTGAAACGGTATTTCCTCCATGTCAGGGCCATTCATAAACCCCAGAGAAGAGAGGCTCCTCCGCCACTATTGTTCCTCTCATGAGAGAAACAAGGTGAAGGGCGGCGAGGCGCGAGAGGGGGGGGGGGGGGAGGCTTTTTTTTGGCGAGCGCGGGAAAGTGAGAAAAAGAGAGCAGCAGTCACCTGAGGCAACCCACCAACGAAGCCGTCGCCGCACGCAATAAGCAGGCACAGCAGCAGCAGCAGCAGGGAAGTCCGCCGGAGAGGTTCCCCTCAGGAGAGAGGAGTCTCCCTGGCGCCCAGAGCCAGCAGCACAGAGAAGGTCGCCGAAGAATCCCTTGGACTGGGCTCCAGACGCCTCACTTGGCGGGCTTCCACATCCATCCTCTTCCTCCTTTCCCCGCTCGGCTCCTTCCCCGCACGAGACGACCACGCAGGCGCTCTAGGGACCCTTCATCCCCGAATGCCTCCCCAAAGCCGTCCATCCGAAAGCGGGGGCGGGGAGACAAAAGGCAGGTGTCGGGTCTTCGTGGTTCCCCAGCCTTCCCCGTTTCACGTCTCCCGCTGACAACACATTCAATGCAAGCGGGGGTTACAGCGAGATTACAGAACAGCCGGGGAGGGGGAGACGCAGAGGCAGGGAAAGAAGGTGATCCCCTGCCAGCGTCCAAAAGCTTTTCCACTGGAAGGGGGGAAACAACCCTCACTTGCGCCTGCGCAGTGTCTTCTCCTACCAAGCTAGACACATCTCCCCAATCTGAGTGTAAGGAGCAGGGAGGGAGGCTCAAGGTTTGATAACAGGACTGCATTCTCCTCACCAGCAAGCCTGTAGCCAAGGGGGCGGTTTAAAGGTTCAAACCACCCCCGGATTTTTTTTCAGGTAAAAAAAAACCTGGTTTACTCATCAATTTTAATTGGTTCACCTCATACCAAGTCTATGAGAAGCAAAAAATCCAGAACTGCAAGCACTAGCTCAATCAGATTTTGATTATTCACACTGTCCACCAATTTACATTGCAATAGCAGCAATAGCTGACATAGTGGAAGTGACCCAGTTGGTCTACCCACAGCCACCCCTTCGATGGATTGTCACCTTGACGTGGTGAGGGGGCTTTTGTATTCCAACCACAGGAGTCACACACTCCCAGGAGTGGCCACAGGGGAGGATCCAGACCAAGCACAATCCGAAGACCCAAAGACCTCAACGGCGGAGCAGGCGGAGGATAATATGGTACATGTTACAACAGCTGTGAAGGAGGAAAAAAGCTACAACAGACTGAGAAGCCACTCTCGTTGTGTTAATCACACCACTGCTGGGACCTCAATCTGTGAAGACTGTGTGTTGACCGGCCATGCATCGACCTCCACACATTAAAAAAAATCACGCACAGGCATCTTCCAAGAAATGGAGGACCATCATGGAGGGGCCGGGCTGTGGTGCAGGCTGTTGAGCAGCCTGCTGCAATAAATCACTCTGACCATGAGGTCATGAGTTCAAGGCTAGCCCGTGGTGGGGTGAGCCCCCGTCAATTAAAAATAAAAAATAGCCCCTGCTCGTTGCTGACCTAGCAACCCGAAAGATAGTTGCATCTATCAAGTAGGAAATAAGGTACCACTTATAAAAGTGGGGAGGCAAGTTTAACTAATTTACGACTTGGAATGAGGAAGTGCCGTCAGAGTGGATGATGAAGCAGCTGCTCCCCCCTGTGGCCAGAATCGAACATCCCCTCAGGAGAAGGTTAAATTGCCTCTGCGTCTGTCTGTCTCTGTCTGATGTGTTTATGGGCATTGAATGTTTGCCCTATATGTATATAATGTGATCCGCCCTGAGTCCCCTTTGGGGTGAGAAGGGCGGAATATAAATACTGTAAATAAATAAATAAATAAATCATCCTCGAACTACGAGGGATCGCCTAACATAACATAACACCCACAGCCAGCAGACAAAGTCTAAAGCACGGGGCACGAAGGGGGAGTTTGACCTGGATTGCAGGTGGAAACTGAGGTGTCTCCCACTGGTTCATCTAACCCAAACCCTGCCAAAGAAACCATGGAACAGGAGCAAAGACAAAGAACAGTGTCAATTTTAGAACTTTGATTTTTTTTTATGAACGGTTTCTGATGACCAAGTGAAAGCTCAATTCGTGCAAAATCCACAGACTCCATTACCAGAATATGTATTTCTCACATGCCAGTTAAAGTAATGCTCAAGATCCTGCAAGGTAAGGTAAAAGTTCCCCCTGGCGTTAAGTCCAGTCATGTCTGACTCTGGGGGTTGGTGCTCATCTCCATTTCTAAGCCGAAGAGCCGGCATTGTCCGTAGACACCTCCATGGTCATGTGGCCGGCATGGCTGCATGGAGCGCCGTTACCTTCCCACCGGAGCGGTACCTATTGATCTACTCACATTGGCATGTTTTTGAACTGCTAGGTTGGCAGGAGCTGGAGCAACCGCAGGTGCTCACTCCGCTCCTGGGATTTGAACCTGGGACCTTTCATTCTGCAAGTTCAGCAGCTCAGTGCTTTAACACACTTCGCCACCGGGACTTCAATCCTGCAAAGTAGACTCCAGTAATACATGGAGAGAGAGTTCCCAGATGTACAAGCTGGGTTTAGAAAAGACAAAGGGACGAGCTACATTGACTGTCAGCCTGTTTCTGGGCAGAATTCAAAGGGCTGATTCTTTAAAGCCATACTGTTTAAAAAAAAGTTAAAAAAGAATTGTTTGTTTGCATGTCAACTTTTATAAAATAAGTTTTAGACTAGATTTACATTTTTAAAATCCATTTTGAAACTAACTAGTGCCAGGAGAAAGGCTGGCCACCTTGAGAAGTCTGATATGGCCATGGTGGTCCATGCCTAAATTACATCCAGATTGGATTACTACAACGCACTCTATGTGGGGTTGCCTTTGAAGACGGCCCAGAAACTACAGCTGGTGCAAAGGTTGGTTGCCAGGTTGCTAGAAAAAGGTAAAGGTTTTCCCCTGACGTTAAGTCCAGTCGTGTCCAACTCTGGGGGGTTGGTGCTCATCTCCATTTCTAAGCCGAAGAGCTGGCGTTGTCCGAAGACACCTCCAAGGTCATGTGGCCGACATGACTGCATGGAGTGCCATTACCTTTCTGTCGGAGTGGTACCTATTGATCTACTCACATTTTCATGTTTTCGAACAGCTAGGTTGGCAGGAGCTGGGGCTAACAGCAGGCGCTCATTCCACTCCTGGGATTTGATCCTGGCACCTTTTGGTCTCCAAGCTCAGCAGCTCAGTGCTTTAATGCACTGTGCCCTCCCCAGGGAGATTAGATAGGTCCCCCACTCTATCCTCCTTCCGGGGGGAATTGAAGACTTGGATGTTTAGACAAGCCTTTGAGAATATGTAGCCTAATTGTCTGCAATTATGATACAATACAGCACTTTCATCCAATTCCCTTGTTCCTTAGATACAACTTGCACCATCCCTTTCCTTTCTTCTTGTTTACAGTTTGCCATGTTTTTATGACAGATGACACTATAGCTTATTGGGCGCTGTCCTGAGTTCAAATTGTTGTTTTATATACTAGTGGTTTTATTTTGTATTGTACTGTGTGTTTATTTTATCCATTGTTTTAGGCATATGTAAACTGCCCCGAGTCCCTTCGGGGAGATGGAGGCAAGGTAGAAAAAATAAAATAAAGTTTTCCGCTGGATAATGGAGGAAGGTAGAAAGTTTCAAAAAAATATCTATTTGTGTTTTATTGACTATTCTAAAGCCTTTGACTGTGTGGATAATAAATTGTGGCAAGTCCTTGGTGGTATGGGGATACCAAGACACCTTGTCTGTTTCCTGAGGAATCTGTATAACGATCAAGTAGCAATGGTAAGAACAGATCATTGAACAGACTGGTTCAACATCAGAAAAGGAATATGGCAGGGCTGTATAATCTCACCCTACTTATTCAACTTGCATGCAGAACACATCATGCAATGTGCATGGCTTGATGAATCCACAGCTGGAGTTAAAATTGCTGGAAGAAACATTAGCAACCTCAGATATGCAGATGATACCACTTTGATGGTTGAAAGCAAGGAGGAGCTGAGGAGCCTTATAACTAAGGTGAAAGAAGAAAGTGCAAAAGCTGGGTTGCAGTTAAACAACAAGAAAATCAACCACTTTATCACAGAGAATAGCCCTGATGCTTCAAGGCCTGGCTGCAATAATGCTTCCAAGCAAGTATCCAGATCTTTGGGATTCAGAAGTTGGATTTCATTTCACCCACATGTGTCAGGCATCCTCAGATGCAAGTGGGATTGTTGCAATTGTCACATCAAGATAAAATTCCTTGGAAATAAGGCCCACTGAGTTCAGTTAAACTCTAAACTCTTTAAGGGCTATCTGGCCATGTTCCAGAAACATTATCTCATTATTATCAGAGGCAAATGCTCAGAAACTTCTCAGCTCTCACGTTAATACAGAGTGAGGCTGAGATTTCAAGGATAGTGTGATGACCCATGGGCCTTGTAGTCCTGCTCAGGACATTGTAATTCCTGATGAAGATGAAAACTTGGGTTTTTTACCTTCCCAGTCTGAACTGGATTCCTCTCAGCCAGATCTTTCCCAGGCAGATCTGGGAACCTTGCACCTGCAAGAAAGTTGTCTCCCAGAAGTATGTCAAACAAGCCCAGAGCCTACTTCTCCCGTGTTCTTGCGCCGGGAGTTTTGTAAACAACAGAGAAGTTTGGAATCAGCTTCGCGCAGGAGTGCGAGGATTGCAGCTAAGAATGTAGCCAATTAAGACTGCTTCTCGTGAGAATCTTTAAGGAGTTTAACATCTGGTCTCAGAGTTTAGCTTTCGTTTCTGATTCCCAGAGAACTGCTTCGGTGGGAAAGTTAGACTCTATATAGGTGTTTTACCCGCGTAGTAACTTCGCGGAGTCAATTCGTCAGCCTACGGAGCGAGTTGTGTCTGGACAGCGCGCTCCGATTCAAGCCTCGCTCCTGCTCAAGCCTTGCCTTGCTATCCAGCCTTCGCCTTGCTTCCCAGCCTATGTTTATCTACGGACTTTGCCTTGTTTCCCAGGACCAATCCTTGCCTTGTTCCACGGATTTTACCAAGTTATTCCACGGACCTTGTTCTTGTTCCTAGTTACCTTGTTCCACGTTTTAAGCCTTGTTTCAAGTATCAAGTTATTTCCTAGCCTTGCTCAAGTTTATGGACTAAAGGACCTTGTCATCTCCCCTCACTTTGCCTGGCAAAGTGAGTGTTTCGGTTATTGGATTACAACTTTGGACCATAATATTTCTTATTGGACATTGCTTTTCTGGACTAATTTTGACCTTTCCTGAAAGGTCCGCTTCTGAACTAACTTTTACATTTGTTTTTATTAACCTTATATATTTCCTTAATAAAGATATTAGTTAGAATCTGGCCTCTGCGTATGGTTATTGGTGCTCTGTAGCCGGGGTCGTGACAGTTTGACTCCGCCACCCTAAGCACCAATTAACCTCGGCCAGAATGTCTACCGGAACCGTGCCCGGTGGGCAGCCACTGAGCTACACCATCAGCAAGGACGAAGTGGATCGCATCCGCGACAGACTCAACGCCCAGGATGGAGAAATAAAGGGCTTGCGGGAGCGCGGAATCCGCCTCCCGGCCATGGCGTTGCCTACCAAGTTTACTGGAGAAGCTTCTAAGGTTCATGTTTTCCGTCGCCAATGTCAAGCTTATCTAGAGGCCCGTGATGCCGAGTTTCCCCAAGAAGACATCAAAGTGGCGTGGGTTTACAGTCTTCTAGACGGGCCAGCGGCCAATTGGGCGACGGCACTGTTCGACCAAGCCTCTCCACACCTAAGATCAGCGCAACACTTCTTGGACCACCTCAAGGAGACTTGGGGAATCGAGGACAATTTGGAGGCAGCCGGTCACAAACTCCGTCGCCTTTTCCAAGGAGACAGACCTATGTCTCAGTATATAGCCGAGTTCCGAGTGCTGGCCCACAACACCGGCTGGAACGATGTAGCCCTCAGAGGACAATTCCGGGAGGGTCTCAACATTGAAATGCTGGAAGAAATCTCCAAGGTGGATCCTCCCCAGACCCTCGAGGCACTCATTGATCAATGTTTACGGGCTGAAGTCATGATTGCCAACAGGAAACAGTGGGTTCGTGGCCAGGGCAGTAGAGCCGGGGCAAAACCCCCCGCTCCCGCCAGCGTTCAGCCACGTCCAGTGTGGAGACCCCCACCGCCAACCCCATACCCCAGAGGAGGCGAGGAGGTGCCGATGCAGTTGGGCAATGTGCGTCCCAGACTAGATGCCGCCGAGAAGGCCCGTCGTCAACGCTTAAACCTCTGTTGGTACTGCGGGAACGGGGGCCACTTCGCCAGAGAGTGCCCAGCCAAAGGGAAGCCTGCCGCCCGTCTTGCGGCGGCGTCCTCCACGGAGACGAAGGCGTCTGAGCCGACTGGCACACAGCCGGCGGGGGAAGCCAACGACCGGGTGTAGAGAGGCTCGCCAACCCGGTCAAAAAATCCATTCAAGAGCCGCCAACCGGGGTCCTGTTCCTTCTCGTGGTCACATTATGGTCAGCAAAAAGGGGACCCGTCATGATCCACGCCATGATAGACTCTGGAGCTACCAACAATTTCATTGATAGAGAGTATGCCGACTCTCTGGGATTACAATATCATGATTTCAAGAATGCCCGTGTGGTGCAAGCCATAGACGGCCGCCCCCTCAAGACGGGCCCCGTAAGTCAGTGGTCGGAACCCACCAGGATGTGGATAAGGGAACATATGGAAGAGATTTCCTTCTTTGTTACCGAGGTTCCCCATTTCCCTGTGATTTTGGGAATTCCATGGCTGACTCTCCACGACCCTAACATCTCCTGGTCCAACAGAGAACTGCAGTTTGCTTCACCGTACTGCCAAAACCATTGCCTCGTAGCCAAGGTCTGCCATGCCACAGACACCGAGCCCATCATCACCTTGCCAAAGAAGTACTCCGAGTATTGGGATGTATTCAATGAGAAAGAAGCCGAAAAATTACCCCCACATAGACCTTATGACTGTGCCATTGACTTGGTGGAGGGGGCCCCGATCCCGCGAGGGCATCTCTACTCCCTGACTGAACCAGAGCAAGAAGCTCTCAGGGAATTCATAGAGACAAACCTTCGCAAGGGATTCATCAGACCCTCTCAATCCCCAGCCGCCTCCCCAGTGATGTTTGTGAAGAAGAAGTCAGGGGAACTACGCTTGGTGGTGGACTACAGAGCATTGAACAATATCACCAAGCGGAACAGCTATCCCCTGCCCTTAATCTCGGATCTACTGGATCGGCTTCGAGGAGCCAAGGTTTACACCAAGCTGGATCTTCGGGGGGCTTACAACTTAGTTCGCATCAGGGAAGGGGACGAGTGGAAGACCGCCTTCCAGACCAAATTCGGATTATTCGAGTCCCGAGTTATGAATTTCGGTTTATGCGGAGCTCCCGCAACGTTCCAGCATTTTGTCAATGACATTTTTCAGGACTATCTAGACAGGTTCTTGATAATCTACCTGGACGATTTTTTGGTGTTTTCTAGATCACAATCAGAACATGAGAACCACGTCAAAATGGTGTTACAACGATTGCGGGATCATGGACTTTATGCCAAGCTGGAAAAATGCGCCTTTGATCTACAAGAGGTAGATTTCCTTGGTTACCGCATCTCGCCTCTAGGGCTTTCCATGGATCCAGCCAAGGTTTCAGCAGTATTGGAATGGCGGGCGCCAACTAACAAGAAAGAGGTGCAGCGTTTCTTGGGGTTCGCGAACTATTACCGCAAGTTCATTCCAGATTTTGCCCGCTGGTCCGACCCCATCACTAGCTGCATCCGTGGAAAGCAGCCTTTCCGCTGGACTGATCAAGCAGAGAAAGGGTTCCAGCAACTAAAGAAACTATTCACCTCCCAGCCAATTCTACAGCACCCAAATCCTGGAACCCCTTTTGTTGTGCAAGCGGACGCCTCTGATGTGGCAATTGGGGCTGTACTCTTACAACCGGTGGGAGATCACCTCCATCCCTGTGCCTTTTACTCTCGTCAACTAACCACACCAGAGAGGAATTACACCATTTGGGAAAAAGAACTACTGGCCATAAAGGCAGCCTTTGAAACTTGGAGACATTGGCTAGAAGGGGCCAAATTTCCCATTGAAGTCCACACTGATCATCGAAATCTAGAACATCTAAGAACTGCCCGCAAACTAAATCAGAGGCAGCAACGTTGGGCTTTGTTCTTCGAACGTTTCGACTTCCAGATTCATTATGTGACCCCAGCCCAGACCAAGCAAGCAGACGCCCTGTCACGTAAACCGGAATACGCTGCAGGACGCAAGGAGACCTTTGAATCCCAACTATTACAACCCGGGAACTTTGCCACGCTCACAGTGGGGAACACCAAATCCATTCCCATTGGTTCAACTTCCTCTACTCCAGGACCCCTCTGTGCTCAAGAAATCAGGGCTAGTCAGCAAGCAGATGCCTGGGCGCAGGACCAACTTCGCCAAGGTCTGCATTTTCCCTTTTCGCTTAAGGATGGGCTGCTTTGCTATAGAAATCATGTTTATATCCCACCCGGACCGGGCAGGGAAAAAGCGCTTCGTCTGTGTCATGATTGCAAACCAGCAGGACACTTCGGACTATTTAAAACCATGCATCTGATCCTAAGGGATTTTTGGTGGCCCAAGATCCGCAAGGATGTGGAAAAATATGTCAACACCTGCCCAGTATGCCAGCGCTCCAAGATAAGAAGGGAGAAGCCCTCAGGGCTTTTACACCCCCTTCCTACCCCATCTCGCCCATGGGAAATAATTTCTGCGGATTTCATCACTGACCTACCACCTTCCTGTGGATTCACCACGATCTTAGTGGTGGTGGACCTTTTCACCAAGTTAGCCCATTTCATTCCCTGCGAAGGCCTCCCCACGGCCAAAGAGACTGCGGATCTATTCCTTCAACATGTTTTCAGACTACATGGATTGCCCAAGAGTTTAGTCACAGACCGTGGATCTCAATTCACCTCTCGTTTTTGGAAGGCGCTACAAAAACTATTGGGCATAGACTCTCGCTTATCTTCAGCTCATCATCCCCAAACAGATGGGCAAACGGAGCGCACCAATGCCACTTTGGAGCAGTATCTTCGCTGTTATGTAAACTACCAACAGGACAATTGGGCTTCTCTGTTACCACTGTCTGAGTTTGCCTACAACAATGGAGTTCAAGCTTCTACAAAAGAAACGCCGTTCTTTGCAAACTACGGCTTCCATCCACGTTTCTTTCCCCCTGTCATTGAAACTTCAGAAGTTCCCGCAGCAGAGGATTGGCTGCAGGAACTCACAGCGGTGCAACAACTTTTGCTCCAGCAACTGGACCAAGCCAAGGAGGACTATAAACACCACGCTGACAAACACCGCCAGCCGGGCCCCGAAATCAAGGTAGGAGATCGGGTTTTTCTGTCCACTCGCTTTCTGCCCTCCCACCGCCCTTGCCGGAAGTTAGATGCCCGTTTCATTGGCCCCTATCCAGTGGTGGCGCAATTAAACCCCGTGACTTTCAAACTCCAACTTCCGCGTTCAATGCGCATTCACCCAGTGTTTCACCGTTCCCTGCTCCTTCCGGCGGATGGTGTGCGTCCTGATACAGACCAACCGGCCCCCCCTCCTGTTTTGATGAATGGGGAGGAGGAGTTCGAGGTTGAGGACATTTTGGATTCTCGCTTTCACCGCCGCCGCCTACAATATCTCATTGACTGGGTGGGTTTTGGCCCTGAGGAACGCTCTTGGGAAGACGCCTCCACAGTCCATGCTCCTGAGCTAACCCGTCGCTTTCATCAGACCTATCCCGCCAAGCCGCGACCTCGCGCCTCGGGGAGAGGGCCCCAGTTTGGGAGGGGCCTTGAGGAGGGGGATAGTGTGATGACCCATGGGCCTTGTAGTCCTGCTCAGGACATTGTAATTCCTGATGAAGATGAAAACTTGGGTTTTTTACCTTCCCAGTCTGAACTGGATTCCTCTCAGCCAGATCTTTCCCAGGCAGATCTGGGAACCTTGCACCTGCAAGAAAGTTGTCTCCCAGAAGTATGTCAAACAAGCCCAGAGCCTACTTCTCCCGTGTTCTTGCGCCGGGAGTTTTGTAAACAACAGAGAAGTTTGGAATCAGCTTCGCGCAGGAGTGCGAGGATTGCAGCTAAGAATGTAGCCAATTAAGACTGCTTCTCGTGAGAATCTTTAAGGAGTTTAACATCTGGTCTCAGAGTTTAGCTTTCGTTTCTGATTCCCAGAGAACTGCTTCGGTGGGAAAGTTAGACTCTATATAGGTGTTTTACCCGCGTAGTAACTTCGCGGAGTCAATTCGTCAGCCTACGGAGCGAGTTGTGTCTGGACAGCGCGCTCCGATTCAAGCCTCGCTCCTGCTCAAGCCTTGCCTTGCTATCCAGCCTTCGCCTTGCTTCCCAGCCTATGTTTATCTACGGACTTTGCCTTGTTTCCCAGGACCAATCCTTGCCTTGTTCCACGGATTTTACCAAGTTATTCCACGGACCTTGTTCTTGTTCCTAGTTACCTTGTTCCACGTTTTAAGCCTTGTTTCAAGTATCAAGTTATTTCCTAGCCTTGCTCAAGTTTATGGACTAAAGGACCTTGTCATCTCCCCTCACTTTGCCTGGCAAAGTGAGTGTTTCGGTTATTGGATTACAACTTTGGACCATAATATTTCTTATTGGACATTGCTTTTTTGGACTAATTTTGACCTTTCCTGAAAGGTCCGCTTCTGAACTAACTTTTACATTTGTTTTTATTAACCTTATATATTTCCTTAATAAAGATATTAGTTAGAATCTGGCCTCTGCGTATGGTTATTGGTGCTCTGTAGCCGGGGTCGTGACAGATAGGAAAATTTCTTCAAAGAATAATGCAGGGGGAGGGAGGGATGGTGGGGGGGCATCAGATTTGTAATATAGTGAGAAATGCAGAATGCGGAGGAACATACTAAGGTGCATGGAAGTGTGGTGAAGGGAAGGAATTCATCTGTTTAATAAAAAACAGAATTCTACTGAGCTCTACTGAGCAAAACATTTAATCCATTTCTTTGCCTTAATGTGATGAAGTCCCAAAATTATGGCAACCAGACTGATTGATAACTGGCAAATAGAGAGAGAAAACGTGGAGTCAGTGACAGGCTTTGTATTTCTAGGCATGAAAATTACTGCAGATGCAGATTGCAGCCAGGAAATCACGTTTAACTTCTTAGGAGGAGAGCAATGACCAATCCCAATAAAATAGTTAAGGGTAGAGATATCACACTGGCAACAAAGATAGTAATCTATGGATCCGAGAGCTAGCTAAGGACAATAGATGCTTTGGAACGGTGGTTTTGGAGGAAAATTCTGAGAGTGCCTTGGACTGCGAGATCAAACCAAGAAATAATGCCTGACTGCTCACTGGAGGGAAGAATATTAGAGGCAAAGATGAAGTACTTTGGCCACATAATGAGAAGACAGGAAAGCTTGGCGTAGATAATGATGATGGGAATAATGGAAGGAAAAATGAAGAGGGGATGACCAAGGGCAAGATGGATGGATGGTATCCTAGAAGAGACTGGCTTAACCTTGAAGGAGCTGGGGGTAGCGACAGCCGACAGGGAGCTCTGGCGTGGGCTGGTCCATGAGGTCATGAAGAGTCGGAAGCGACTAAATGAATAAACAACCACAAAAAATAAGAGGTATCTAAGTTTTCAACCCAAATGGTTCAGCAGATTTCTCTGGTTGGCCTACTCATTTCATCTACAAGATGCACTGTATAAGTACGGTGTGCTATTTGGAGGAGAAGTTGGGGGTAAAGGTGGTCATCCGAAGCTTGGTACATTGGTTGCTAAACCATTTGTGCAATGGAAAAATGCAATAGAAATCTTCAATAGACAACAAAAAACAGTACCATCAGAACAACTTCTGTTTGGCTGAAAACATCTTGCTGATCCACAGTGGACAATGTCTCAGTGGGACCCATCATCATGATAAAGGCAATAAGAAGAAAGCAGAAGAAAACAGAAATAAACTTCTGCCAATTGTGGAAACCATTATCCTTTGCTGTTGACAATAACTGACTTAAAGAGAGAGATTCAGGACCTATTACCTGTGAAGAACCTTTGCATAATGATGGTTATTTCAGGGCCAGATCAGGAGACACTGACCTGAAAAGTAATCTCTGGGGGAAATAGTTTCAACCTCTCCCAATTTTTTTTCTGGCTACGGGCATGCTCACTGGCATATCTTCCATTCTCCTCCCCCCCTCCCCGTTTATCAACAGCCATGCCTTCTCAAGCTTTCTCCACCTTATCCTTTAAAAAAACAACAACTTTGTGTCATCTCTCTTTCCCAACCTATTAGAATGGATAGTAATAGTAATAATAATGAAGCTTTTCCTTGATTTCAGTCTTTTGGGAGGAGGCTGATAGTCATGCTGTGGATGGCTTTCACAATGTTCGACCTTATTTCTCTCACAGCAGCAACTTCCCGTCACATATCGGGGGGCAACGCCAACTAATTTGTAGAGTTTATCAACAGGTGTAGGTTTAAGGCGTCCTGTGACTATTCTGCATGTTTTGTTCAGTGCTATGTCCACCTGCTTCATATGGGCAGACTTGTGCCAGACAGGACAGGTGTACTCAGCAGTTGAGTAAGATAAGACCAGGGCTGATGTTCTTATTACTTGTGGGTCTGCACCCAATGCACTACCAGTAAGTTTCCGCAGGAGGTTGTTGTGTCCTTTATTTTTACTTTATTTTTCCTGCTAAAGAAATAGCTTTACCCCATTTTTCTAAGCAGAATAAAATGCAACGATAATATCATGTGTCTTCAAGTCGCCTGTCAACTTGCAGTGATCTAGTGAATTTGTCAAGGTCTCTTCTAGAATCACCAACTCTCCCTTATTTCCCTGGAGCTCTTGTATTTCAGCTAATATTTTGGGATTCTCTGGGTTGCCTCTTGCTATTATTGCAATTTAGTACAGTCTCTCTGTGTGTTTTCAATGTTTTTGAGATGACCTAGCTGTGACAGTTTGTAAGCCAACTTCAAGAGCTTCCAAAAACTGTAATCAGTTTACAGTCTTTTGGAGCAATATCAGATTTGTCAATAGATAAAAATAAATCTAAAATCTTATATTGTATTGGAATATGAAAAGTAACTGTAGAGAGCTTTTTTCTAGAATAAGAGGTATTCAGACAACTTGAACAAATATCAAATACATGAGCATCATAATTTCATGTTGTTTAGCAAAGACAACTTCACTTAATTATAAACTTTTAATGATATCTATTATGTATAAAATAAAGAACGGGGGAAAGGAGGCATATTTTAGTTGAGTAGCATTGCAGCATTTAAGATGCCACTACAAATTCCACAACAATGTTCCACAACCTGGATGTTGATCATTTATTTAATAAAAACATAGTAGCCACATTGAGATTAATAATAATAATAATATTAAAAAAACTCTAAAATCAGAACAGTAAATAAAGATCAAGACTGAAAAAGCTGGGAAATTCCACACAAGAATCAATTAGGGCCAGCTAATACCTTCGTAATCAGGTGGCAACTTGCAACATTCACACGTACTTCAAGCAGCAAAGATGTGGGTGAAACGTCAGGAGAGAATGCTTCTAGAACATGGCCATACAGCCTGGAAGACTCACAACCCAGTGATTCCGGCCATGAAAGCTTTCGACAATATAATATAACAGGTTCACAATCCAAGAAATGAATTTTATTAGAGCTTGATTTCAATTTATTTCTTTTATTGTTATAAACACAGGTAATCAACGTCCACATAGGTCTGTTGGAATGACACCTTAAATTAAAGGCTTATTCAATGAACCATATCTCTCTGTGAGCCTGTTAGAACACTGAGACCATCTGGGGAGGACCTTGTCTCTGTCCCATCACCCTCTCAAACACATTTGGTGGGAACAATAATATATCCTGTATTTATTATGACCTTACCATTTATGTGTTTTAAATGCAATTTTTTATCCTTGTATTGTTGTTTTAATTGATTGGCTTTAACTGTTATAATACTCTTGTTTCATATTGTATTACTGTTTTATCTTTTTTATATTGTGATTTGTATTATGTTGCTGTTTATTTTGTCCTTACGTTGTTTGGGCTTCTGCCTCATGTAAGCCGCCCCGAGTCCCCGCACGGGGAGATGGTGGCGGAGTATAAATAAAGTTTTATTTATTATTATTATTAACAAGGAAGAGGGCCTTTTCAGGGGTAGTTCTCAGACTCTGAAACTGTCAGGACTCAGACACCTCTTAAAGGGCCACACACAAAGAGTAAAGATAACAAACTTTTATTAAATGATAATCTGAACCTAGGAACACTTAACTTCAGTGTAAATGTCTTTGCTTCAAGAAAAGGCAAAATTGCAGGAATAGAAAATAATCTGGATTATCTAGCCTGATAATCTGTCTTAACTTCAACCAAACATTTACTGAAACTAGTGCCACGTCCAGCTATGGCACAGAGAGCCAAAAGAGAGTCAAACGTCCACCAGTAGCGAGAGCAAGCGAAGCCGTTGTTCAAAAGCCAAGCTGAATCCAGAAACTCAAAGGAGAGGCAACCAGGAGTAGCAATACCGTCGTCAGAAGCCAAGCCGAATTCAGGAGCCAAAAGGGAAGCCAACTGGGAGTAGCGATGCCGTCGTCAAAAGCCAAATCGAATTCAGGAGCCAAAAGGGAAGCCAGAAGACGCCAAACCGGGAATGAGCAACGCCGCCGTCAGGAGCCAAGCCGAATACAGGAACCAAAAAGGGAGCCAGCAAATGCCAAACCAGGAACGAGCGTTGTCGTTGTCAGGAGCCAAACCGAATTCAGGAACCAAGAGGAAGCCAGGAACGAGTGTTGTCGTCGTCAGGAGCCAGACCGAATTCAGGAACCAAGAGGACGCCAGGAAACACCAAGCCAGGAACGAGTGATACAGTCGTCAGGAGCCAAACCGGATTCAGGAACACAAAGCTGTATAACCAGGACCCAAGCCCAACAGGAGAACAGGCAGCAACAACCCAATGTCCAAAATGACACCTTGCCTTCTGCAAGGGAACTTTACTTCTAACTCCACTTTTAACTTACACCTCGGAGTCCGATGAGGAGGAGGCCTCCGCCCTGTCACCATTATCCACAGCTGATCTTGATCTCATATGCGAACCTCGCCCATCATTCCTCTAGTCTCTCCATCTTTGTTCAAGACTTAGATCTCTCCAAGTCCCTGGTGTATCAGTAGTTTGCCAATCCCCTAATGCACCCTCAGGAACTGGCTCAGCACACACATTTACTTGAGTCCAATCTGCAGCATTTTCCATCTCACTCCCAGACCCATCATTCCCAGAAAAACCCTCAAATGTTTCATCTTCCGTGGGAGCAGTGAGTATATCCCGGATCTTCTTCCTTTCCCTTTCCTCATCTGAGTCTTGCTCCCGAGTTGACCTTTTAGTTCCTCTACTCTCTGTAAAACCATCATCTTCCAGCATTGACTCCTCATCACTAGAGAATTCTTCTAACGTTTCATCCTCAGAAGGAGCCATAAGTATTTCCCGAACCCGCTTTGCTTGCTGTTCCTCATCAAACACCTGCTCACCATTTCCTCCTGCTAGTAGTTTCACCAGTAGTACCATTACTGCCCCCTGGCCCAACTACGACAGAAACTCCCTCCCCAAATAGGGAGACCAAGGTCACTCTACTTGTCTTTCAGAGGCAACTAAAATCATCTCTCTGCCATCAGGCATTTGGGGAATGATGAGACCAGGCTGCTGGGGATGTTGTTGGGTGGGATTTTGGAGGGATGTTTAGCTTTTAAATGTAATTATGATTAAATTTTTACTGTATTTTAACTTTTGTATCCATGACGCAAATATTATTTTTAAATTTTGGCATTCATTGTTAGCTGCCTTGAGTCTCAATGGGGAGAAAGGCAGGATAAAAATAAAGCCAATAAATAATTGAAGGCTACAAATAGAAATGTCTTTGTCTGTATATGCGTTTATAACATGTTTTGCTTGTGAAGGAATGCTGATACTGTACATTTTATTTTGTTCTGTTGAATTTTGTTAATTTATAATTTTTCACGAAAATATTGCTTCTTGGATTAAGGTCCAGACCAATTAGAACACCTAGGCCACTATAAACTATCAGGTCAGTTTCCATAACATATCTTCCCTCTCTTTCCTTCAGCTGACAAGCACAATATTCAATTCTTCACAGAGCTGTTCTGTTTCCCTTTCCCTTTTTTATGTCTCTTCTCACCCACATATACATAGTCTGTGAGTTGCCCTAATTCCCTGCTCTGCTGACAGGCATAGCAGCACCCAAATCACTGTTTAATATATCGTATAAATAATTGATGAGTATGAGGATTTTGGCTGCTTTTGCATAGCCAAAAGGCTGGGGATTATATGCTACTGCATATATAGTTATCTCTCTCTCTTCCCCATGATCCCTTCATTAATAATAAAACAATGTTTAAATAATCCCAAGATGTAAAATGTGCTAGAAATAAATGTAATTTTGTCACAATAGGTATCGGTATATTTCCGGTTTATCCTGATAGAGAAATGGCATGTACTTATAATAGCAAAAGCATGATGGCTATTTTTCTTAGAAGCTGTTTTTCTGAAATTTTAGGGAGGGAAGTTTAAAAGTAAGAACTGTGTGTGATTATGTGTGTGAGAGAGATTCCCTTTTAATTGTCCCTTTGCCTACCCTATTACTTCAAACACACGTTTGAGAGAATACTGGGGCACAAAAGACCTAAAGGGGTGCTTTGAAAGGGTGCTTTGAAGAAGTGGGTGGTATTCAAAGGATTAGCCAACACCTCCTCACCACAGCCCTCCTTCTCACTTTGTCACACACCGTCTTAGTTACACACTAAGTAAGTCTTTGAGTATATCAGGTTGCTCAACCACTGACATGGAAAGGAAACAGTATTTAGGGCAATAGAGCTGAAGTGTTTGTTTTCATTAGGTTCCTAATAGGAATACTGTGCCTAATTCTGGGCACCGCAGTTGAAGGGAGATGTTGACAAGCTGGAATGTGTCCAGAGGAGAACAACTAAAATTATCAAGGGTCTGGAGAACAAGCCCTATGAGGAGCGGCTTAAAGAACTGGGCATGTTTAGCCTGCAGAAGAGAAGGCTGAGAGGAGATATGATAGCCATGTACAAATATGTGAGGGGAAGTCATAGGGAGGAGGGAGCAAGCTTGTTTTCTGCTGCCCTGGAAACTATGACACGGACCAATGGCTTCAAACTGCAGGAAAGGAGATTTCACCTGAACATCAGGAAGAACTTCCTCACTGTGAGGGCTGTTCGGCAGTGGAACTCTCTCCCTGTGGTGGAGGCTCCTTCTTTGGAGGCTTTTAAGCAGAGGCTGGATGGCCATCTGTCGGTGGTGCTTTGAATGCAATTTCCTGCTTCTTGGCAGGGGGTTGGACTGGATGGCCCATGAGGTCTCTTCCAACTCTACTATTCTATGATTCTAAAAGTTATAGTCCCATGACATTCATTTATTCCACATATTATTCTGTATATTCTCTTCAATCTGCAGGGTGAGAAACCCACATGATAGGATCACCACAAGTTGGAAATAACTTGAAGGCACACAGAAACAAACAACACACAACAGGTTTAGAGGTGATGTAATCATAGAATCATACAATCAGAGTTGGAAGAGACCTTGCGGGCTATCCAGTCCAACCCCCTGCCAAGAAGCAGGAAAATCGCATTCTCAAAGTACCCCTGACAGACGGCCACCCGGCCTCTATTTAAGAGCCTCCAAAGAATGAGCCTCAACCACACGAGAGAGCTGAGAGTTCCACTGCTGAACAGCTCTCACAGGAAATTCTTCGTAATGTTCAGGTGTTCCTGAAGTTTGAAGCCATTGTTTGGCATCCTAGTCTCTAGGGCAGCAGAAAACAAATTTGGTCCCTCTTACCTACGACTTTCCCTCACATATTTATACATGGCCCTCATTATGTCTCCTCTCAGCCTTCTCTTCTGCAAGCTAAACATGCCCAGCTCTTTAAGCCGCTCCTCATAGGGCTTGTTCTCCAGACCCTTGATCATTTTCGTCGCCTTCCTCTGGACACATTCCATCTTGTCAATATCCCCCTTTAATCACAGTGCCCAGAATTGGACACAGTATTCCAGGTGTGGTCTGACCAAGGCAGAATAGAGGGGTAGCATGACTTCCCTGGATCTAGAAACTAGACTCCTATTTATGCAGTCTAGCATTGACATTCATGATTCATGTTTATCTTATTGTCTACTATTACCCTCAGATCTTTTTTCACATGTATTGTTATCAAGCCAAGCATCAAACATCCTATATTTGTGCATTTTCCCTGCCTAAATGACCCTCATATTTCCTATTGTTGAAATTCATTTTTTAAATTATTATCCACTATTTTATTTAGGGCATTTTAAATTCTGACTTTCTACTCTGATGTATTAATTTCTCCTCCTGTGTTAGCCGTTGGACAAGTATTTGTACAAGTATTTTTTTTTAAAATAAAGGACGGTTCTAAATAGAAGTTAGATTTTACAGAGGAACAAAGCGGCACTTCACAACCCTAAACTACCTCCTAATAAAATTAGTAAACCAAGCCCGAAAC
Organism: Anolis carolinensis; assembly: GCF_035594765.1. Taxonomy (NCBI): domain Eukaryota; kingdom Metazoa; phylum Chordata; class Lepidosauria; order Squamata; family Anolidae; genus Anolis; species Anolis carolinensis. The sequence goes on from NC_085846.1 coordinate 50,391,127, forward strand.
CACTTCCCAGTAAAACTAGCAAACAGGGCCGGCCCCACCATAGAGGCCACGTGACGCCGCCGCCTCAGGCGCAGGTCCCGGGGGGCGCCGTCAGGCTGGGTGGGAGGCGGGGCACCGCTCTGACGGTGCCCCGCCGCCCGACCAGTGCGCCCTGGCCTTGTGGCTCTCTCTTTCGCCGCCCGGGAAGGGAAGGAGGGATCCCCTCCTCCCCTCCCCGGGCGGCGAAGCCTCGTTCTTTCTCCGCCCAAGGAGGAGAGGAGGGATCCCCTCCTCCCCTCCCCGGGCGGCGAAGCCTCGTTCTTTCGCCGCCCGGGGAGGAGAGGAGGGATCCCCTCCTCCCCTCCCCGGGCGGCGAAGCCTCGTTCTTTCGCCGCCCGGGGAGGAGAGGAGGGATCCCCTCCTCCCCTCCCCGGGCGGCGAAGCCTCGTTCTTTCTCCGCCCGGGGAGGAGAGGAGGGATCCCCTCCTCCCCTCCCCGGGCGGCGAAGCCTCGTTCTTTCGCCGCCCGGGGAGGAGAGGAGGGATCCCCTCCTCCCCTCCCCGGGCGGCGAAGCCTCGTTCTTTCGCCGCCCGGGGAGGAGAGGAGGGATCCCCTCCTCCCCTCCCCGGGCGGCGAAGCCTCGTTCTTTCTCCGCCCGGGGAGGAGAGGAGGGATCCCCTCCTCCCCTCCCCGGGCGGCGAAGCCTCGTTCTTTCGCCGCCCGGGGAGGAGAGGAGGGATCCCCTCCTCCCCTCCCCGGGCGGCGAAGCCTCGTTCTTTCTCCGCCCGGGGAGGAGAGGAGGGATCCCCTCCTCCCCTCCCCGGGCGGCGAAGCCTCCCTCTTTCCAACCCTGGCCGCGCCTCCCACGCTGCGTGGGAGGCGGGGCCAGGGCGAATAGCATGGGGGGCGGGGCCAGGGCAGGCTGGGTGGGAGGCGGGGCCAGGGCGCAGGAGGCGGGGCCGGCGGGGGGCGCTTTTCAGCACCCCCGCTTAATATTTAAATTTATCTCCGACCGGCCCTGCTAGCAAACTAGGTCTGGTACAAAGCAGCCTCCTGGAAAGACCCTTGGAATTCCATAGCAAAGATAAATGCCAATATATAGTAAAAACCAAACTTAAGACACAAATAAAAACCAATATCCAAATCAAATTAAAAACAATTGAAACCATATGACCATTACAACAGGGGAAGTTTTGAGCCAAAGTCAGAGCCAGTCTGTATTCGACTTAATATTAATTCACAGAATTCATCACGTCATATCAACTCATATCTTAGGATGGGCCAAATGCTTGGTCCCACAGCCAGGTCTTCAGCTGCTTCCTAAAAGATATGAGTGAAGGGGCTTTCCTAATCTCCCTTTGTAAGGAGTTCCACAGCCACTGAGCCACCACTGAAAAAGCCCTGTCTCTCGTCCCCGCCAACTGCACCTGTGACGGCGGCAGGACCGAGAGCAGGGCCTCCCTCGAAGATCTTAATCTTAATTTTGAATTAGAATCTTTGTTTTAATAAAGTTGTCAGAATGTTGCATATCCCTACATCAGGCCAGATCACATTTTATAGTGCTTCAAAACAGAACATACATTTTAATCATGAAATAGATTTTGCATATATCCAAATAGATTTTGCATTTAAATACCACTGTATTCAATGGGACTTGCTTCATTCTGCTTTTAGCCTGCTAACTAGGAGATCCTTACAGTGGATACATCTGATATAGCTGGATGACAGCAGTAGGTATTGATAATAAAAACAGTCAATTTGTCTTAAATATCAAAGCAAGCTTCAACTTAGCAAATGATTATCCCTTTCCACTAGTAATATAATTCTGCACAGATATTGTTCTTGAGCAAAGCAATGTAATTTTGGCAATTCCTGCTGTGAGAAGCTCTTTAAAATATTACAAAACAGTGATAACATCAGAGAAGGAATTTAGGGTAGAGGTTATACAGAACTCTCGAGTTGGAAGAGGCCCCTGCCATGAAAAAATTGATGAAAACACTCCTGACATATGGCCATCCAGCTTCTCCTTAAAGCCCCCAGAGAAGGAGACTGCACCACACTCCTAGTCTAGATCTACATTATATGGTTAGTATAGACCCATATAATAAAGTTTGCACTGCACTGTACTATATTATCTGTAGATCCAGCCCGGTGCAGCAAATTCCACAGCCAAAAAGCACTGCCTATCATAGAATTCTTCCTAATGTTTAGGGGAAATCTCCTTTCCTGAAATTAAAATCCATTGCTCGTGTCTTAGCCTCTATGTCAAGTTATTTCAGCTACCACTAGAACTGCGGGTTCAGAGGCCCGGCGTGTCCAGTTTTCCAGAAGTTCAAGCAGTTGACCTTAGACTGTCTTGACTTCATAGCAATAGAACCCTAACAAGTGAGCAGACAAGGAAGTCTCCACTCAAGTCACACAAACAAAGAGCCTTGCCATAACCTTAGCTCAATAAATTCCCCCAACAAACTCTCCCAAGCGACTTTCCAGAACTAGAGATTTGCCCCAAGGTTTGTTTGTTGTATACAAACAGTGTCAATTTGCATTTATTCTACAGTATAGATGCACTCTAAGATAATGTATGTGCATTGCAATGCTTTGGACAGCATACTGTGTGAGGTATTATTAATATTTTGTGCTGTAATCCCTTTGATTAATAAACGTTTTGATCTCTACTGCCTGTGGTCATCAGATCAGAGAACAACAGCTTAGTTGACAAGCTTTCTGCATTATTTATAGAATGTGTTCCTTCTCTTACTAAATGTTTAATTAGTATTCTGTCATGCATAATGGGCCACAAGATGTCAGAAACAGTGCATTTTAGAAAATGAGCATAACTTTACTTTCTGAAGAGAATTAGTATGTTTGGGTACACATTTGTGTGCTTTGATCAATGAACCACATGTTGAATGACTGACTTATTCAATGTCCACAGAATTCAAAACCTGAACCTAAATTCTTTATAGATTGCGGTTTGGGTTATATGTCGTAAGCCTCAATGAAGCCGATAACAGCAATGTTGCTTTTGGCTTTGTAGTTTTGAAAACTAAACTACGCAACATCCCTTTAACACTGTGCTGATGACATAAGGCAAGCTAGCAGCCCCATACCTTTTCCACTTGTCTCACACAAGTTCTTACAAGGGTAATTAGAATCAGCTGAAAGTGTCAAAAGCCTGGTTCCCTGAGAAAGCCATTTAGCAAAATATTTTGACACAAATGTTGTTCTCGGAAAATAATGAAAAGCAGAATATTTTTAGCAAAACAGACAGAAAATAGACACTTTCAAAGTATTAAAATATTCCTCCACAAATAACAATGCCATTATTTCTTTTACTACAGCCTACTAAACCAGTTTTCCTATAATACAGATTTTTTGGCTCATTTTGATGAATATAACACGACTGAATCTGTTCTTGGAGTGAAGCATAAAGAGGCGAGACTAACAGGGCTTTTTGCATAGCTTGGTGGAAGCAACAACAAAAGTGAGATGTTGGCTCATGTTCAAATGTTGTCCACTGTAAGATCTTTTTCACATGGACTGCTGTCAAGCCTGGTGTCACCCATCCCATATCTGAACATTTGGTTAATCCACCTTAGTATCTCACATTTCTCCTTGTTGAAATCTTTTTTTTTTAAGTTTGTGCCCAGCTCTCTAATCTGTTAAGGTCATTTTGAATTCTGATCCTGTCTTCTGGAGTAATAATAATAATAATAATAATAATAATAATAATTTTATTCTTATACCCCGCCCCATCTCCCCGAAGGGACTCGGAGCGGCTTACATGGGGCCAAGCCCAATCAACAACAATAAAATAACACCATAAAACAGATTAAAACAGAGTATTATTTGGTGTCATATGCAGACTTGATGTTGAACAGCACTGGGTCTAAAACAGAACTTTCTGGCTCCCCACTAGTCACTTCTTTCTAGGATAAAGAAAAACAGTGGGCACTCTTTCGGTTCAGTCGCTTAACCAATTACAGATCCACCTAATAGAAGCATTGTCTAGCCCACATTTTACCATGAAATCACATATCAATTCCATACATTGATCTATGGCAGTCAAAGAAGTGTCAAGTTGTATTATTTCTACAGGGTAGATGTACTCTAAATCCCTCATACTTTGAAAGCCTAATTGCTCTTACCAGAAAAGCAAGGCTTACACAGCTATCATTAAGGTCTATGTAGGTTTGTACAGAAGGACCACTGTTGGAATGAATATGAAATATTTCAACAATGTGACTGGTGCAATATAGCTATCATATGGCCTCTATAAAAGCTAAACAATTTAGTGACAGTGGCACAAACTGACATTATTGACAAGTTGTACATGATTTCTACATATATTTGGGGAAGGGGTGTCAAACTGTTGAATGCAAGAAGCATTTCAGTTAGCACTTTCTTGGCATTCTTATTCAAATGGGACATGCCATAGAATAAAGCATAATATCTGTGACAGTGTCTGCCTGGTTTCCGTGTTGTAACAAAAGGAAAATGTTTGCTTAGATTTCAGTCTAGGAATACTGCCAGATGTTCCATTCAGAAATGTAAACAAATAGTTTGACTGGAGATAACCCTGTCAATTAGATGGCATCTGATGACAGATAGTAGAAAGTTTTCTAAATAATAATGATAATAATAATAATAACAACAACAAGAAAACCGCACTACAAACTAGAGCTGACAGCTGGCACAACAAAACATTGCATGGAAAGTTCCTTGACAAAATTGAAGGAAAAGCTGACAAGGAGAAGACCTGGCTATGGCCCACCAATGGGACACTGAAGAAGGAGACAGAAGGCCTGATCCTTGCAGCCCAGGAGCAAGCCATCAGAACAAATGCAATTAAGGCCAAGATCGAAAAATCAGCTGATGACCCAAAATGCAGACTCTGCAAGGAAACCGACGAAACCATTGATCATATCCTCAGCTGCTGTAAGAAAATCACAAAGACAGACTACAAACAGAGGCACAGCTATGCGGCCCAAATGATTCATTGGAACTTATGCTTCAACAACCTGCCAGCAGCAAAGAACTGGTGGGATCACAAACCTGCAAAAGTATTGGAAAATGAGCACGCAAAGATACTGTGGGACTTCCAAATTCAGACTGACAGAGTTCTGGAACACAACACACCAGACATCACAGTTGTGGAAAAGAAAAAGGGTTGGATCATTGATGTTGCCATCCCAGGTGACAGTCGTATTGATGAAAAACAACAGGAAAAACTCAGCCGCTATCAGGACCTCAAGATTGAACTTCAAAGACTGGCAGAAACCAGTGCAGGTGGTCCCGGTGGTGATCAGCACATTGGGTGCAGTGCCAAAAGATCTCAGCTGGCATTTGGAAACAATAGACATTGACAAAATTACGATCTGCCAACTGCAAAAGGCCACCCTACAGGCCCAGGCTGTGGCGCAGGCAGGAGAGCAAGCCAGCTGCAATTAACTGCAATGAATCACTCTGACCAGGAGGTCATGAGTTCGAGGCCCCTCGGAGCCTATGTTTGTTTGTCTTTGTTCTATGTTAAAAGGCATTGAATGTTTGCCTATATGTGTAATGTGATCCGCCCTGAGTCCCCTTCGGGGTGAGAAGGGTGGAATATAAATGCTGTAAATAAATAAATAAATAAATCTGCGCGTATCATCATCATCATCATCACTTTTAGCTTAGTAAAAGCTACTAAGAATCAGTCTAAAGGTGGAAAGGACCTTACAATATTTCCCATAGGTTTGCGTGATTTTGGGGAAATAAATTCCTTAAATACTCTGATGGATGATTCAAAAAGTATCCAACCATAATTTTTTGTGCATAAACAAATGAAGCCAGGGAGGCATGTATGTAGGCAATCCTAATGCTCGTGCTTGAATTTTTTTCCTGCCTGCAGAAGCTATAAATTGCTGGCAGTTGATGAGTGAGGAAGTTCATTTTTGACAAATTGACAGAAAATATTGAACAATGCTGCTGCATTAAATTTTATGTAAAACTTGGGAATTCCCAAGTGGAAACGATCTGCAAGATTCAACAGGCCTTCAGGGATGAAGCAACAGGCACCGTTCAGATAAAGGAGTGGTACAGCTGCTTCAAAGATGGCTGTACATCAGTGGAGGGTGAAGTACCTTCTGCCCTTCATAGGGAACTTAGGTAAGCACCCAAAGTACAGCATGTTCAGAAAGAACTAAAAGCTTAGTTATTTCAATAGGCCTTTGATAACGCCTAAGATAGCAGCCAGACTATTCTTTAGCCAGGAAAGGCTAATTTGGTTGCATTGATTTTTAATTAATGACAATTGCCATATTCCTGTCAATTTTATGTCTGGTTTTAATATGTTTATTTTATTTTTAATGTTGACATACTGTATTTTATATGTGGTGTGACACCATTGTAAGACGCCCCGAGTCCCTAAGAAGGTGGGAGGGTATAAATATATCATCATCATCATCATCATCATCATCATCATCATCATCATCATCATCCATACTAAGTATGCACCACACATCACAACCATCACCAAGGAATACTGCCAAAAGATTTTGCGTTGTCTTTATGATGCTGTGAAATGCAAATGGCCAAAATTGTAGGCAGCAGGCAATTGGCAGCTCCATCATGATAATGTGGGTGGGTGCATTATCTTCACACCTGTGCTTCATCGGGCTCCCTACTCTCCAGACATGGCTCCGTGTGATTTCTCACTTTTCCCCAAGCTGAAAATGACCCTGAAAGGAATCAGATTTCAGTCCAGAGAAGACATCATCCAGAATGTGACTGATCAGCTAGGCACCATCTCAAAAGAAGCTTCAATGCTGCTTCCAACAGTGGCAGAACCGTTGGGAGAAGTGAGTGAAAGCCCAAGGGTTTGATGGGGATTCATGTAAGATCATTGTGTCTTAATAAAAATATGAATAAAGGTTGGGTACTTTTTGAACATCTCATAATGCAGTATTCCATCCCATCACATTGCCTGTAAGGCATATTTTATTAATTTAATTTATTGTATCATTTAGTGATTTAGATGATGATCAGGACATTCATCTTTACACTATAACCTACTTATCAATGACAGACTAAGGAGCCTCTGGTGGCCTAGGGGATAAAAGCCTTGTGACTTGAAGGTTGGGTTGCTGACCTGAAGGCTGCCAGGTTCGAATCCCACCCGGGGAGAGCGTGGATGAGCTCCCTCTATCAGCTCCAGCTCCAAGCGGAGACATGAGAGAAGCCTCCCACAAGGATGGTAAAACATCAAAAACATCCGGGCGTCCCCTGGGCAACGTCCTTGCAGACGGCCAATTCTCTCACTCCAGAAGCAACTCAGGTTGCTCCTGACATGAAAATAAATAAATAAATAAAAATGACAGACTATAATCACATAGTTTGAGGAACTATGTATATCTAAGGTGGCTGATTATTGTTACATACTGTTCACAGTAGAAATCCATCTCATCATCTTATTATCTTATCTTACAATCAGCATTGTAAGGCAGCATGTAAGGGTTATCGGGAATTTCATATCTGGAATGCATTATTGCCTTCTCTTACCAAATTGGAAGCATATCAAAAATCTACCTGACTTAGCTCTTTTATTCTCTGACCATGTCCACTTAGTGCATCTGTTATTCAGTTAGAAGTCCTAGATCTTACCTCTATGCCTAGTACACAAGAGGTGCTTTTAATATGTGCGTCTGTATTTCTTTTTGATGTCCTTTGATGCTGCCCCGAGTCCCTTCAGGGAGATGGAGGCAGGGTATAAAAATAAAGTATTATTATTATTATTATTATTATTATTATTATTATTATTATTATTATTGTATGACACAGTAAAACAAGATAGATATGCTGGATTTCGTATCACAAAATCACAAGTCGAACACTTCCCAAATGTCTAGGACTGTGTGATGTATTTTCGGATGATGCGCACAGATCCCAGTAGGGTGGCCTTTTGCAGTTGGCAGATCGTGATTTTGTCACTGTCTATTGTTTCCAAATGCCGGCTGAGATCTTTTGGCACAGCACCCAATGTGCCAATCACCACCGGGACCACCTAACCCATTAGCATTATGGAGAATCAAACCAAAACAAAGTCTATACTGGCTCGGTCATCGCCCAGGATAAAAAGGACCGCGGTGGATGCTGCTGATTCTGGACATCCATCGACAAGTGGGCTATGGAATCAAAATACAAATGAACAGTCACAGAAGCGGCAGAAATATACAATGCCAGAAAACCGCACAATTATTGTTGTTGTTGTTGTTGTTGTTATTATTATTATTATTATTATTATTATTATTATTATTTCATATGCAATTCAGTTTTTAATTGCTGCTTTACACTTTTATTTTTCCATTTTACATTTTGCTATTTGCCTTAATCTTTCAAAGAAACTGGGTTGGAAACAAACATTACAAAGACCTGACATGATAATTAAGGAATCTTCATCTCAGCTTCAAAAATCCATTGGGTCCTAACAGTTTTAAAGTCATGCATGATGAATCAAAAGAGGTGCATAAAACATTACAGTGCCATCAAGCTAAAATATTATTTTGCAAAGGCCAATTGCAATTAAGCACCCATTAAAAGGCTACAGTTTAATTTTATCATCATTAAAGGTAAGTACAGTAGAGTCTCACTTATCCAAGACTCGCTTATCCAAGGTTCTGGATTATCCAAGGCATTTTTGTAGTCAATGTTTTCAATATATCATGATATTTTGATGCTAAATTTGTAAATACAGTAATTACAACATAACATTACTGTGTTTTGAACTACTTTTTCTGTCAAATTTGTTGTATAACATGATGTTTTGGTGCTTAATTTGTAAAATCATAACCTAATTTGATGTTTAATAGGCTTTTCCTTAATTCCTCCTTATTATCCAAGATATTCGCTTATCCAGGTTCTGCCGGCTTGGATAAGTGAGATGCTACTGTAATTGATATAATGCTCTCAGCCTCATTGTTAAGGACTATCATTCTGCTAGTACACACAGTTTTTGTTTGATTATAATTGTGGCTGTGATATCCTTTACATAAAATACGCATCAGGCTGTGGCCTCCAGATAAAGAATATATCAAGATATTTTCCTAACACTATATTTAATCTTTGCAGAAACTCTATCACTCCTATACCTAGACCACATAATCATAATTCCTAGAAATAGTAATAACTAATTAGGTCAAATTAGCTGCGCTTATGCTGCTACTTGTTCTATTTTAAGCTTAAGCTTCAAATTCAACAATCTTTTCCTTTGACGGTTCCAGTGTATTTCTTAGTGGGGAGACGGGTTGCCACACATTCAAGCAAGCTTTTCACGGATCTCAACCAATAGATGTCTTTGTTTGCTTTTCAGAATTTTCTCATCCACCAGCAAAATTTGCTCAACTCCACATAATGCTCCTTGTCTTCTGGGCAAGTAAAGAATTTGTTAGATTTAATATTCTTGGCAGAATTTGTCTGCCAGCAAACATTAGGATAGTTAAGTTTTCCTCTTACTACTACATCTATAATTTCTGAAAGGTATGGCCATCTATTCTAGAGAGACATCATCCACGTCTGCAGTGTGGCTTAAAAATCTGCAATAGACACACACATCCTGCCCCACATTGACATCTCTCTTGTTTCTTTCCCCTTAATTTTTCCCAAACACTCTTAACCTGGCTTCTGGGATTTAAATTATCAGACTCTTCACAGGTGTAAACATCCTGGACATATAATGCTACTCTTACTCCTCTGTATCTATCTATATATATAAAAGAGTGATGGCATCATGGCGACCCACAAAACAACAAAACTACAGGCCCCCCAACCTCGAAATTTGACAACACAGCCCATCATCCATGCCTCTAGGTTGATACAACAAAAAGAAAAGAAAAATAAAGTCCTAATTAGAGAGAGAGGAATAATTGCTTTTATCCAATTGCTGCCAGTTAGAAGGCTAAGCTCCTCCAACTTGGTCTCCTAGCAACCCAATAAAAAATAATAAAAAACACTAAAAAATTGATACAATAAAATACTATAATAACAGAAAATAACTAAAAATAATACACGAAAATAATAAAATATAATAAATAAAAATATAACTTACAATAAAATTAATAAAAAAATGCAAATAACGTCAAATAAAAATTACACAACAATTTTTAACCAATACCCCCACCACTTTGCCACAGCAACGCGTGGCTGGGCACAGCTAGTATCCTCTATAGTTTCTCTTGCTTGCATTAGAAGTTCAGATGTATTTTATTTGTCTGTGGCACCATATCTATTAAAAGGTCATACAGCACAACATACTTGCTAAAATTAATAATTATCAATGTAATTTTTACTAGTATTAGCGTAAGCAGTTAATGTGCAACTCTTCAGCATAATACCAGAAATGCCAAAAGGTGTGAGGCAGTGTTGTATCATTTCATGACACACGAATACACATAGAAACATAAAATAATAGTTTGGAAAAACCACATGAACCATCTAGTCCAGCCCCTTACCATAGACACTAATTCATTCCCATGCTCTTGTAATTGACAAAGTGTGCCAGATAGTCCAAGGAAGGTTAATTCCTGGACCTCCCAGTCTAGAGTTTAGTGTGAGCCATCCCCCAGTTATGGCCACATTAGGTTTATAGTTAGAAAAAGAAGACAGTAGTGGTTTTTATCACTCCTAGACAAAAGGATTGCATGGACACAAACGTTGTGGGTAGCTTGGCTATTATGTGTAGACAGCCAGCAGATTCTCAGTTCCTTTTTCTAAGTAGTGCCAAGTTTTCTGCAAAATGAAAGGCTGGATTATCTAAAGAAGCTAGGGTGACATGGACACTGGGTGAGTGGACACAACAGAGTGACTATTGCAGGGGTCCCCAAACTAAGGCCTGGGGGCCAGATGCGGCCCTCCAAGGTCATTTACCTGGCCCCTGTCCTAAACTTTAGACTTAGACATAAGTCTACCTGGTCTTTGGAGGTCTCTTTGCTTACTTATAGCCTTATGAGATCGTCTAGTTGGTCTTTGGAGGTGTCTTTGCTTAGCTACGGCCATATGAGACCATCCAGATGGCTTTTGGAGGTCATTTTCATTACCTATGGTCATATGAGACCATCTAGATGGCCTTTGAGGGTGCCTTTCCTTACCTATGGTCTTATGAGACCATCTACATGGCTTTTGGAGGTCACTGTCCTTACTTATGGTCTTCTGAGACCATCTAGATGGCTTTTGGAGGTCACTGTCCTTACCTATGGTCATATGAGACCATCTAGATGGCTTTTGGAGGTCACTGTCCTTACCTATGGTCTTATGAGACCATCTAGATGGCTTTTGGAGGTCACTGTCCTTACCTATGGTCTTATGAGACCATCTAGATGGCTTTTGGAGGTCACTTTCCTTACCTATGGTTCTATGAGACCATCTAGATGGTCTTTGAGGATCCCTTTCCTTACCTATGGTCTTATGAAACCATCTAGATGGTCTTTGGAGGTCTCTTTGCTTACCTTATGAGATCGTCCCAAACTAAGGCCCATGGGCCGGATGCGGCCCCCCAAGGTCATTGACCTGGCCTCTGTCCTAAACTTTAGACCTAGGGTTGACCTAAGTCTGAAATGACTTGAAGGCATACAACAACAACAATCCTAATTTTGGATTATTTCATCCTAGTCCAGCCCCCCAACAGTCTGAGGGACTGTGAATCGGCCCTCCACTTAAAACATTTGAGGACCCCTGGACTATTGGGCAGTAGTTCCTTGAAGTGTTCTGATCCAATAATACGAGGCTATCCAAAAAGTAGATTACATTTTGGAATTAAAAATGAACAAAGTATAGGAGAAAACATTTACCATATGCAGTTGACAGCCACACCCAAATACCACATCTCACGTAGTCACCTGCAAGGCTCACTTCAAAAAGGCACAAGAGAGGCTTCTCAAACAGGCAAGGGGGGAAATCTCTTTTTCAAGATCCCAACCATCGCCACCATTAAATGTGAGACACATAGCCCAAAGGTCTTCACATTTAGGCTGAGGCAATCTTTTTCTTAATATCCCACACCTTTGCCACACCTTTTAAATATGGGACCTCTCAAATCCCACTATGGCAGGGGGCGATCCTTACTTCAGGATCCCAGCCACTGCCAGCTATAAACACTTGACCATCTGCGTGCGCATGTATGAGATGATGTGACACTGAGAGGAAGAATGTGAGATAAATCTTTTGCTGACTCTATGTAGAGCAATTCACCACTCAAGAACACTGTCTTTATTAAAAACAAAGAAATATTTATTTATGGTTTCTTTAGCCCAAAAAGCGTAACTTGTTGCAAAGGTTTCCTTCTTCAGTTTCACTTGTATATAATATAGATAATATCTTTCATTCTTTAACATCAACAACTTGACTGAAACTTTGTCTCAACAGTATTTCTTTTCCTCAGCTTTACCTTGCTGGAAACATGAACCTAACTGACTCTTTTTTAAAGCACTTCCTCCTTTTTCATCCAGCTAGCTCCGCCCCTTTCTTGCTAGCCTCGAAATAGTTACATTTCTACAGAAGCAGCTACATTACCATGGTGACACATAGCCAATCAGCAGTAGCTAATTCCTGCCCACCTTTACCACTAAACCCCACTAAATAACATAGACCAAAATCCCCAATTGTTAGATCCCAGCCAGCCATGGCACCAGGGCCTGCAGTGATTCAGGACATGAACTTTGACACAGATTATTTTGGGGACTCTACTAACATTTCCCCCTCTATGGAGAGGCCTCTGCAGCTGCAGGTGCCCGGAGAGATTGACTTTAGAGACTCACTAATTGGGGAGGATTCTTCTACGCCTTCTTCGCTGATAGAGCCAGATGTTGTTGAGACGCCGGAGAATGCGAGTTTTAATTGTAGAGATTTTGTGACCAGAGAGCGAAGTGCAAAACAGGGGGTCTGCTGGAGCCAGAGATTAGCGAACAGATGGGATAATAGTTAGTGTTCCCATGAGAAAGTTCTGAGAGTTTGTACTCCCTAATTGTGGACAGTCTGAAATCTGTTAAAAGTGTTTCGCCCAGTAGTTTTCTTGCGGTGTCAACTTTGCTTTTCCTTGAGAGAGGATTCCAGTCTCCAGCTCCTGTTTGTTTCCATGCCAAGTTTCCAGTTTCAGTCGGGCCGTTGCTGTGCCGTGACTCTTGAGTAGACCTGGGCTTCAATCCAGTTGTTTCCTTGTTCCTGATTCAAGATTCATCTCAGCCCTATTACCTTGCTACCTTGGATTACTACAGAGTATTTCTAGTGGACCTGAACTTTGCTTTTTGCAACTCTGTTATACTGACTCAGTCTTTGGACAATCTATCTTCCTTAGAGAGATCTATCGAGTTCTCATTATGGGTTATAATATTGGACCTTTTCTTTTACCCAATTGGAACTACCATTGACTTTCTAAAAAGAACTATTCCTTACTCGAACTCTATACTTAATTTCCTTTGGATATATAATTGCTTTAATAAAGATATTGTGTGTTATATTGGCTCTTGTCTGGTTTCCGAGTGCTCACGCTGTCTTGGGGTGCAACACTAATAAAATAAGGCTTTCCATTACAGTGCCATTCAAATCTTGGCACTTACCATAGTGATGAATGAGCTTTGCAACTCCTTCCCTACTAAATTCTGCCACTTGCATCCTCAACCAGCCAGTCATCCTTTCCCGCAGCTGCGCAGCATCACCAAAATGCTGTGTTGCCAGCCACGCCCCCATTGTTGGAAACAAGTGGTTGAGGATGCAAGTGGCAGAATTTAGTGGGGAAGGAGTTGCAAAGCTAATTCATCGCTATGGTAAGTGCCTAGATTTGAATGGCAACTACGCGAGATGTGGTATTTGGGTGTGGCTTTCAACTGCATATGGTAAATGTTTTCTCCTATACTTTGTTCATTTTTAATTCTAAAACATAATCTACTTTCTGGATAACCCTCATATCAGCCCATGTCACTAAGGTCCCTTGCACACAGCTGAATAAAACCCCACATTTTTCTGCTTTGAACTGGAATATATGGCAGTGTGGATTCAGATAACCCAGTTCAAAGCAGATATTGTGGAATTTTCTACCTTGATATTCTGGGTTATACGGCTTTGTGAAAAGGCCATGAAACTATACTATCAAAGCACAAAACTTTCCAGACATTAAAAAAAAACTAAATCCTTCATCTTAAATCTGAATGTTCTCCTCTTCCTTTGTCATGAAGTCACAACAGATATTTTAAGCCCATGCCCAATTTATAGCAATTCAAGGTTACCCTGAATGTCCAGTGACTAAAGAAGCTGTGTCTTATCCCTCAGACATAAATGTGCTTCACAACACTGTAAGGTTAAGTACTATTTTTTTCCAATTCTAATCCTGATTAGCCAGTCAACCTGTAGATCCATAGCACTTTAAATATTCTAAGTAGGCAGACAAAAGGTCATCTGTCAGCTTTATTTCAAAGGCATTGGGTGACACTAAAGGATAATTTCTTTCTAAAATGATTTTTTTCTACAGAAAAGGGAAGCACAAGGTCATGCAAGTGGCCTCTGTGAGAAAAAACACTATCCAGGCACAGCTCTATCATACTTCGGTCAAAACAGCTGGTGAGAGACACTTCTTCCTATAGGGCTCATCTACACTAACTAGGTCAGTGTGAATGTGGAGCAGCCTGCAAGCAGATGTACAAGATGCATGCAAGCAGATCCAATTTAAGCTGAGAAATCCATTTAACGTGGCTGCACCCTATGCTTAAGGCTGAATTCTGCACCAGGATTTGGGCTTTCTTCTATATTTAGGCAGTGCAAACACCCACTACAGATTCCTATGCACTGATCCTGCACTTGACACCCATCCTGCACTCCCTGGGCCTCAAGCAAAGGAGCATGAGAGGAGTAAGGGGGATTTGGTCACATAGTACACAGCCAGAAAGAGAGACTGCCCGCCACATGGCAGGCCCCTCTGTCATCCTTGTAGCTGGCAGCTGGCCCAGCTTCAGTCCAGATGGGCAGGGTAGATGCCGACCTGCTGGAAAGGATACTCAGGGTGTCCCTCTTGGCCATAATGCTCGTCCAGAACCATCATTTCCACCACTGGCTCCAACCCACATTGTGTATCTGTCCATAGCATCTGCTGGACTCAATTAACTCCCATCCACTTTTCCTCATGTGTCCTGTTCTATTAGATCAGGGGTCCCCAAACTAAGGCCCGTGGGCTGGATGCGGCCCTCCAAGGTCATTTCCCTGGCCCCGTCCTAAACTTTAGACTTAGGGTTGACCTAAGTCTACCTGGTCTTTGGAGGTGTCTTTGCCTACTTATAGCCTTATGAGATCGTCTAGATGGTCTTTGAAGGTCTCTTTGCTTAGCTACGGGCTTATGAGGCCATCTAGATGGCTTTTGGAGGTCCCTTTCCTTACCTATGGTCCTATGAGACGGTCTAGATGGCCTTTGAGGGTCCCTTTCCTTATCTATGGTTTTATGAGATTGTCTAGACGGCCTTTGGGGGGCCCTTTCCTTACCTATGGTCTTATGAAACCATCTAGATGGTGTTTGAGGGTCCCTTTCCTTATCTATGGTTTTATGAGATTGTCTAGATGGCCTTTGGGGGGCCCTTTCCTTACCTATGGTCTTATGAAACCATCTAGATGGTGTTTGAGGGTCCCTTTCCTTATCTATGGTCTTATGAGACCATCTCTATGGTCTTTGGAGGCCTCTTTGCTTACCCATGGTCTTATGAGATCATCTAGATCGGGGTCCCCAAACTAAGGCCCTCCAAGGTCATTGAGCTGACATCTGTCCTAAACTTAAGGGTTGACCTAAGTCTGAAACGACTTGAAGGCACACAACAACAACAATCCTAATTTTGGACTATTTTATCATAGTCCGGCCCCCCAACAGTCTGAAGGACTGTGAATCGGCCTGCCACTTAAAAAGTTTGAGGACCCCTGTATTAGATTGCAAACCTGAGGGCAAGAAACTCAACACTTTGTGACTCACGGTGTTGCACACCAAGGCAGCGTGAACACTGGAAACTAGACGGAGACCAATAAACACATAATATCTTTATTAAAGCAAATATAAATTCAGGAATGCATAAGCAGAAGGGATGAGTGGGAAATAGTCCTTTGTGATGAGGTATGAATAAGTCCAAAAAGATGAAGGAAAATGCCCAATATTATAGTCCAAAGTCCAAAACTGAAACACGCTCAAACTGTTGGGAAGTTTGAGCGGGGAACAACAAGGGAGCAAGGCTGAATAACAAAGTCTCCAGTCACTAGGAGAACAAAGCAGGAACAAGACGAAGCGAAGATCAAACTTGATTCAGGAACAAGGCAAGGAAGTGAATTTACTCCGGTTTAAATCGGGATTCGCGGCTCGTCTTGGCCGCCAGAAACAGGAGGCTTGGCTTGGTGAAGTCAGGGAACTGGAGTCGGTGAAGTGTTCTCAAGAAAGCGCTACGTTGACACCGCAAATTGTCTGTAGTGCAAGGCACTTTTATTGAACAAAGATCAGATCCCAATGAAGGGAGACCAAACTCCCCAAAAGTTCCCAAGGGAATCTTCTTATCCACAATCCCCTCAAGATGCCAAGCGGTTACTCCTTCTAATCAATTGTTTTTCTGATCTCTGGCAATGCAAACATTCCTTTCGGTTGAAGGGCATGTTCTCTGGGGAAGTCTGGACATCTGGTTCAACCACGAGAGTAACATCTTCAGTATCTCTCCCAATTAAGGAAGCATCTGAACTATCAACAGTCAGCAGCTGTAACTGAAAGGAGCTGGGAGAACTGGGCAAAAGGTCAGAATACGCTTCATCCTGGTCAAAGTTCATTTCTGGATCAGGTTCAGAAGCCAAAGGTGGCTGGGGTATGACACACGGTTTGATTGAAGAGTGGTGTATAAATGGTCTAAATCAGTGGTTTTCAGCCTGTGCTCCACTGAGTCCTAATGGTTCCACGTGCATTTCCCAGGGGCTTCGCGACTGCTCCAGGAAAATAAAATGTGCAAAAGAATGCAACCACAGGTGTCTCATTAAACATTTATACACTATTTTATGTCATGTCTTAATTTAGGCCAGCCTGACATCAATAGCAGGAAAAATTATAGAGTGTATCATTAAACAGACAATCTGTAAGCACTTAGAAAATAATGCAATGCTCAGAAAAGGTCAACACACGTTTCTCAAAAATAAATCATGCCATACTAACCTCATCTTAGTTTTTGAGAGTCAGAAGCTTAGTAGCTGGAGGGAATCCTGTGGATGTAGCATATTTTGATTTCAGAAAGGCCTTTGACAAGGTTCCCTATGAGAATTTCACAAAGAAGCTAGTAAAATGTGGGCTGAACAATGCTATTGTTGGGTGAATTAGGAATTGGTTAACTGGCCGAATGCTACCCAAAGGCTCCTCTTCATCCTGAAGAGAAGTGACCAATGGGTGCCACAGGGTTCTGTCCTGTGTCCAGTGCTATTCAATAACTTATCAATAACTTTATCAATAACTTGGACAACTGAATAGAAGGCAGAAAACACCAAATTGACATGTATAGATAATACCCCGGAGCACGGGAGCAAAATTAGATTAACAGACTCAAGAGCTGGGCCAAAATTAACAAAATGAATTGCAACAGAAAGCATTCTATGCACAGATATAGAATTGTTCTGTCCCCCAAAGGTTTGATTTGCATTGTTCATGGTTGTAGGTAATAGCACTCTTTTTGCATTTTTTCCAGGGTTGCTGCAGACTCAGCAGCACTCTGACAGTTAGCCATTAGCAGAGAGTTGTAACCACTCTGCAAGGCCTTTGCTGCTGAAAGCTTGTAAAGAATCCTTTTGTTCTTGAGACCGCCCCTTTTCCTGGGGATGAAATCTCCATTTTGAGAAGCCTTTTCTGCCTTTCCACAGAAGAGAAAAGAACTCAGATGTGCTTGTGTGGTCAAGCCAGGCCAGCTCAGACAAGCCACCGTAAGTACTGACCTCTTGCCTATAAAACTGGTGCTGAGTTCAGACAGGGGAAGACCTGCTCTTTCCAAGATAGCAACTCAGCACTGGGGCAAAGAATATCCCAGGATTTCTTTGTCATTGGAAGAAGCTCTGATTACTTTGTCTCCAAGATAGCTTTGAGCTTAGATAGTGAAAGACCTGTGCTTTTTGATATAGCAGCTCAGGGCTAGGGCAGAGAGGATCTCAGGATCTCTTCGCCTTTGGAAGAAGTTAACCCAGCAACTAAGGGGAAAAGCAAGAAAGGAACATCTGCAAGGTTTTATAAATTGACTATTTGTATTTGTAACCTCAACAAT
The DNA here is from genome assembly GCF_035594765.1 of Anolis carolinensis. Taxonomy (NCBI): domain Eukaryota; kingdom Metazoa; phylum Chordata; class Lepidosauria; order Squamata; family Anolidae; genus Anolis; species Anolis carolinensis. The sequence continues at coordinate 50,409,375 of NC_085846.1, forward strand.
TTGTGCCAAGTCTCCCAAGGACTTTGAGAAAATAAAATCTTGTTTGATTGTTCAACTTGAAGTGACTTTGGTTACTGGGATTCCTGAGCTTCAAAGTAAAGCCCCCGCAGTTCACCCGGGCAAAGAAAGAAGCACATCTTAAAGTTCTAAAAGGTGCCTGGGTGTGACAGCATAAGAATATATGATACATAGCTTGAAAGTAGTACACGTGAAAGGGATTTAGGAGTCTTAGGCTGGATCTACACTGCCCTATATCCCAAGATCTGATCCCATATTATTTACTTCTCCCAGATTATCTGAAAGTATAGATTCATATAATCTAGTTTGAAACAGATAATCTGGGCTCATATCCTGGCATATAGGGCATTGTAGTTACAGCCTTAGTAGACCACAATCTAAACATGACTCAACAGAGTGATGTGACATCTTTAAAAACCAATGCAATTCTAGGCAGCATCAATAAGAATATAGTGCCTAGGTTGAGGGAAGGCATAGTTCCATTCTATTCTGCTTTGGTCAGATCTCCCCTGGAATAATGTGTCCTGTTCTGGGCATGACAATTCAAGAGGCCCATGAAGCTAAAACTTGTCCAGAGAAGGGCGAAAAAAAAGGCTCAATGATCAAGCCCTTCCAGGAACACCTGAGGAAGCTGGGTATGTTTTAGCTTGGAGAAAAAAGGCTGAGAACTGACATGACAGCCATTTTTAAATTTGAAAGGATTTCACATTTAGGAGGGAACAAACTTATTTTCAGCTGCCCTGGAGACTAGGACATGGAGAAAGCATTACAAATTGCCAGAAAAGAAATTCAACCTACAATTAGGAAAAACTTCCCAACAATGACCTGTTTGCCAGCAGAATATGCTCCCTTGGAACGTGTTGCTGCAGTCTCTCGGGCATTTTTTAAGCAGAGGCTGGATGGCCTTCTGCCAGGAGTGCTTTAATTGTGTGTTTCTATATGACAGGAGGTTGGACCAGATGACCCTTGTGGTGTCTTACAATATGAGTCACCCTCATCAAGTTTCAGGTCATCAAATGATAGTTTGCTCTGCTATTTCAGCACTTCATTCATCCACTTCTTCTCTTGCCTTCTGCAGACAAGCATGACTATCATTGTGTCAATGCAATCAGGCAATCTGTAGATTGTCTGACTCAAGAACTGAATAAGGGTGGCTATGACCCAGCTCTTTCAATCTGTTTCTACAGTCTACCAGCTGGATTCAGATCACTTTAACACAAATTGTTTCAGGGAAACTGCTCATGTGTAATGTGTCCTGGTGAGATTTATTTTGAGACTGAACACAGCAAAGCAAAACAGAATGGAACAGTACAAGTTTTAGGAAGCAGAATATGAAAAAAGAAATAGATACCATTTCTTTTGTATAATGATAAATGAAATTACACACACACACACATAGGTCAGTAAGTTCTAAGTGAGAGTGATTTTACTATTGCAGGATTTATGACTAATTTTGCATCTTCTAGAAAGGGCAGCTTACTTTGTACAAGAAGAAATAATAATTCTGTTTTATTCACAAAAGACCAAGACTAAGGGCAGCAAAAATTATTTCAATTAAATATATTTCAAGGAGTGTTTTCATTGCAAAGCTGAACATGTTTGTTAATGTGTGTGTGTGTGTGTGTGTGTGTGTGCAAGAGAGTGCAACCTGTAATCCTCCATAAGAATATGAATAGTAATCTAATAATTTTTCAATCTATAATGGGCTGGTACAGATCGTTATTGCCAAGAAATTATACTGGTCAGAAGCACACCTTTCCCAAATTCAGAAGAAAAATAAGCTGTAAAGAAAGCTTTTTTACAATAAGCTTTTTCTACACTATGGAAATTTTAAGATAGCAGCATTTTAAAATGATGAATATGCCATATCTGGATCCAGAGCAAATAAAGCAATGTCCAAGCCTTCCTTTTGAAGACTTTTGTTTTTTACAATCAAAACCAAGTCACTTTATTGGGCATAAGATACAACACAAAGGAACAGAAGTTGTTTTAATCATTATATGGACTGTGATGGCGCAAGTGGCGCCATCTATATGTTGAACTGTAACTTGCGAGTTTTGAATTGTATTATGCCTGATGTTGCCTTTACCCTGTAAATGTAGTTGGATTGATTGGTTATTTATAGCTGTCAATCAATGTTGTTTGCACCAGTTATACTGCTCCCTCAGCTCAATTGTTTGACTCCACCCTTTCCTGGAGTGGGTCAGTGTTTCCTTTTTCATTCCACCATCAAGCTTTCTATCAGATGGACGTGAAAGAGGGACTTGGCTCTAAAAGCCCTTGATTAAGTTACCTCTCAGCACCAATTCTGAGGTTCTTACCCTTGAGACTTATGCTTCATGTTCAGGGCCAACCTGGACGACGTTGAGGAGTCTCAAGCGCCTTCAGATCAGTTCTTTGGCACCAGAGGAAGATAGTGTCTTCAAACATAGGCCATTTGGACTGAGGCTGAGGATTGCTTTAGCATTCACAGCCATTGAGAAAGAGGGACCTGGAAAAGCTTTTCAGCTGCAGAGCTCCTTGGATTTAAGACAACCAAAGACTGTAATGTATATTTTCCTTTACCCCTTTGAAACTTCCAGCTTATTGTCTTAAAGGGATAACCTTTTGTGAACAATAAAACCAGTTTTGAGTTATCTACAGTGTTTTGGTCCTTGGGAGTTCCAGTTTCCCTAAAGGAGGGCAAGAAGCAATCCTCTGGGGAAAGATGTCACGTCCATGCCTCTTTCGCTAAGAGTTATAGCCCCAGGTGCGACGGCACGGACAATATTAAGGGAGAAACATGCACTCCTGAAGGTGGTAAGAGTCTCACTGAAGCTTTGTTTGTGTGGAGAGCTTTTAATTCCCATTGTCTCTCCCAGTGTGCTTGTCGAAGAGGTACTCAGCCATTCCAGATTTGGGTGCTCCTGTCTTGCGCAGATTGGTCACATGATCTTTGATGGATTTGACCTGCTCGTCCAAGTGGTGAAAAGTTTCAATGAAGTCATATAAATGAGGGTCATTTTTTTCAGTTGCCAGCTTGTGCAGTTCTAGAAGTGATTGGTTCACATTTTGTTCCAAGTGAATTGACCAACATAAAGTACAGGGCGTTTCAAAATGATGGACCGAGTTTCAAAGCTGTATATAATTTACATTACATGGAAAATCCTTTTTCCTTTCCTTTCCACAAGGACATAACTTTCCTGCAATACAATATTTTCCACCCTACAGAAATGTTCAGCAAGCATGCTGTCTTTAGGTTGATGAGGGTTATACTCCAACTGTTCTGTCACGCGTGGGGCCTGTAGCTATTGTCTTTGTATAGGACGTATACTTTATGCCCAGCGGGAAGCCAGGGCTCCTCAAAGAGAGGTTCTCGAAGATTTTCCTGAAAAGGATAGTCCTTTGAGTCTTTAATGAGATAACAAAGTCTTTATTATTGAACAAATAATAAATCTTCAAGGAGTCAAATAACACTTCAAGGTTTCCTTAGTAAACTGTTGGCCTTTTCAGTTTTGTCCACAGGGGACAGACAATTGGCTTTGGGATAACTGTGCTTTCTCTATAAGTAGAAAAACCCCTTATAACCTCTCCCAGGCTGTCTATTATATGGGCCTAGCTGATGTGGGACCCATTACCGATTCCAAATGCATCTGGGTATCAAGTGGACCTACCAACCAAGGCTTGCATATGTTTCAGCTGGGGTTCCGTGGATCTGTGGTGCTGTTCCCTCTCCGAGGTTTCTTTAGAAACTTTCGGGCTGTTTCCCTCAGGAGCTGTGAGGCTGAGGGGCTGTGAGCTCTTAGCTAGAACCTTTGGGACCTTTCCCCTGGAATTTCTGTTTCTGATTCCTCGGATGTTCTATATCCCCGGATGTTCTTGAGATATTAAGCTTTTCTATGGGACAAGCTGGTCTACATCCTATAGCTTAGCTTCCTTAAGTGAGACTGACTTAAAAATGGCTCCTTCCCTTCCAGAGCCCTGAACAAGGGGCAGAACCAAACTTAATGATGATGGACAGGCGGCCTGCCCTATGACTGCAAACATTAGCAGAAAGAAAATAAAGTTGGAGCTTCTGGTACAGCCGTACCAGCACACCAACAACTTCCAAACGGCCATACACTGACTAGAGTAATTCCATGTAGTTCTAATAGAAACAATTGCATTCATCTGCTCAAATTTAATAAGCTTACATCAATTGTGTTGCAGAGCCTATATCACCATCTGCCATGAAAATGACATGTTGTTGCTATCATCAAAAAATTACTCACTAGCAGAAGGAACAATTGGGTGGGAGGGAAGATGGCAGCCAGTGTAGAACTGCTTGTATCTGTGGGTCTAGTCAGAAGAATACAAACTGAAATAAAATACTCTTTTCCGGAAAACCTTTATGTTAACCTTATGCTATGGTGAGTCATTAGAGGACATGTGCAGCCAAGCAGCATTAGAGCATGATCAAAAGGGCAAGTTATTAAAACACACAAGCTAGGAGGCTTTATGTACCATAATACCAGATCCAGTCCACCAAGACAGGGACCTGGATTGGTAAAAAGATTCATTCATGTTTTAATTTCAAGAGGTGGTTCTCTCTTTCTTTGAGTCTTTATATGTGGGCTTCAAGCAAGGGGACTAATGTACCAGAGACTGTCACACAGAAGGCAATTCCTGCTCAGCTGATGAAGAAAACAATGCAGTATGCAGTTTACTAAATGAATTTGTTGATGAACCTACACCTGGCATTGAAATGCACTTTAGTGGGTGACTAAGTTTCCATAATTGGCTCTAGAAGGTTTAGATGAGGCATCTCAAAAACGTTGGCCCTCCAGCTGTTTTGACCTCCAAATCCCAGAATTCCTGACCATTGAACAAGCTAACTAGGGTTTCTGGGAGTTGGGAGACCAGAACAGCTGGAGGAATTCCTGGTTTAGGTGCAAGGTTAGTACTAGGTGTGTCTGGTAAGGCCAAAGGAAGTATCGTCCCTCCAGTAATTTTAAGATTTCTGGAATGTTATCATAGAATCAAATATTTAGTCTGATTAGTTTATCTTTAGCAGGTAACTTCAAAATTTAAATCTTTAAATCACTTCACTTTCAAATGAGTAGTCAAAATGATTACATTTTCAATCATCGAATCACAGTCGGAAGAGTCCACAAGAGCCATCAAGTTCAACCCCCTGCCATGCAGGAACACACAATCAGGCCTAGTGATTGGGGTCTACACCCCAGCTGTGGCATAATATGGTGGTTCCCAAATTCAGTAATTCAGTGGTTCCCAAACCTATTTGGCCATTGAACTCTTCAGAAAACATTTCCATGAAATCCCAACTGTTTCATTGATTTGCTTTATCAGAATATATTCTGAATTATTTATGCTAATTCAGATATATTCAGATATATTTGTTCAAGAAACTTTGCTCTGATATTTTACATATAATATTCCAATATTTTGCCCCAGTGGCGAAGTGCATTAAAGCGCTGAGCTGCTGAACTTGCAGACCAAAAGGTCCCAGGTTCAAATCCCGGGAGCGGCTTGAGCGCCCGCTGTTAGCTCCAGCTCCTGCCAACCTAGCAGTTCAAAAACATGCAAATGTGAGTAAATCAATAGGTACCACTCCGGCGGGAAGGTAAGGGCGTTCCATGCAGTCATGTCGGCCACATGACCTTGGAGGTGTCTACGGACAACGCCGGCTCTTCGGCTTAGAAATGGAGATGAGCACCAACCCCCAGAGTCAGACATGACTGGACTTAACGTCAGGGGAAACCTTTACCTTTACCTATTTCAAATGTCTTTAATCTCAAAAACTACAAGAAAGAAAAAAATTCAAAAAGAAAAGTGGAATCAGTGTAAAAAAACTAGGTATGAATAATTCTTGTTGAAAACCGTTGAAATGTGTAGCCAGTAACTTTATACCTTATAATAAAACTTATTTGGCCTACCGCCCCCTTTCCAGAAAAAATATTACTCAGCGCCCCCTGGAAAGGGGGTGTGGCTTAGAGGGGTGGGCGTGGCTCCTGCTCAAGAGGGCGGGGCTGAGCCTCTCCCCTAGTCCAAGATGCAGGGCTGGGAGGGGGAGGTGGGCGGGGCCACAAATGGGTGGCCAGGACTGGGATGGGCGGAATTACGAGCTCTGAGGCAGGGCTGAGCTTCTATCCCTGTCCTGTGGCGCCTGCCAGGACACAGGGGGCGGGGCTAGAGGAGGGGGCGGGGCCTCTTCCTAAGTGCCTGACGAGGCTGAACCTCTATACCCCGCCCCCGTGTTTCATTGGCCAAATTCATCAGACTCTGATTCTTCAATGTACTATGAGATATTGTCCTCGGAGCTATCAACAGCATTTATGATGGAATATTTTTAAAAAGGAGTGTAGCACTAACCTTTCTAGAATTAGCTTACAGACTGTTGATACGAGTTCTGCCAATTGTGATGTCAGTGCTCTTTTTATTTTTCTGTAGAGTATCAGCAGAAGGTTGTCAGTTGACAGCCAGGCTTCATGTTCTTTTTTCAGGAAATTCTTAAAAGGTTTGTTTGCTGAAACATCAAGTAACTGTAGGGCTACCCAACTACAGCTGATGCTGCTTAAGATGGGGAGAAATTGCATTCTGTCATTTCAGTTTTGTATAATAAGTAAATCAACTCAAAGCTGGATGGATTTTGGATATTTGAAGTAAATGACCTCCTCCAACTATCCCAAATGTATTCCATTGAGCATCACTTTCCATCTTGTGCATTCCCCAAAATGAGCATAACTGCTATGTGCATTTTTCAGCTGCTATCTTTCCAGTCATTTCCTACTTTGTAGGAATCTAGAATTGTCTCTGCTGTTACATAACATAGCAGCAACAATGAATTTGTAATGAAGTTATAAATATTCAGAGATCTAAAAATTGCCAGTGCTGTCACTCCTGAATACCAGGCAGCCCTTGACATTAATATTTAAGGAAATCATTATTTTTCAGCATTTTGTTAAGATGAAAAGAGATTTCAAAGAAGGGGAGAAGAAATAAGGTAAGTGGCAGAAATTAAACAAAATCACATTGAAATTTCTGTAATTACTGCTTATTTAATAATGTGATCATATCACATATGTAGCTTAACGCTGATCTAATGGACAGAAAAGGGTTGTTTTAAAGAAGGCTTTTACTTTGCAGAATGAATAGAATACAAAAACATAATTTTTTTTTTCGTGTCAGGAACAACCGGAGTTGCTTCTGGAGTGAGAGAATTGGCCGTCTGCAAGGACGTTGCCCAGAGGACTCCCGGATGTTTTGATGTTTTACCATCAAACTGGGGGGGCTTCCCTCATGTTCCTGCATGGAGCTGGAGCTGATAGAGGGAGCTCACCCATGCTCTCTCCGGGTGGGATTCGAACCTGGCAGCTTTCAGGTCAGCAACCCAACCTTCAAGTCACGAGGCTTTTATCCCCTAGGCCATCGAGGCTCCTACAAAAACAAAAACATAATGTTAGGATAGGAAGTCTGCTTTGGCCATTGGCACCAGGATACAAGCATAATAAAAATGTCAGGTTCTGATTACTATCTGCAATGGATGTGATGGATACTGAACTAAAGGAATTCAGTGTGCTTCATTTCCAGAACTCTTTCTACACTATTCACTGCAGCTATGAAGTCAGAAAGGGATGAGCAAACCAGTGAACTTGGAACTGAAGGCCAGGAATATGGGGTCATTCACCTTGATGAGGAACCAAAATCCCATCATTGGGTAGCTAAATGCAGGGGTATCAGATGGCACCATTTCTTGTGAAAGTGTGGAGGAAAGCCTGATTATTAATGTGATGGGATGTGTAGCTCATGGGAACTTTTGCTGTAAGAAGTGGCTAGCTTCATAATCTCATTATCATCAGGAGATCACCCTCCTGTCTGAGGCTACCAAGCTGAGGTTTATTACTGCTCATCTCAAGAGGGAGGTGATGGAGTAGATTCAAATGTGAAAGAATAGATTTTATCTGCTATGCAGTGGAAAAAATATTTTAAAAGCTCAATGCATTTTGGCCTTATCATAGATTCATCTTCTTTAGGGAATACTCAAAAAATGAACAGAAACACATTTACTATCTATATAATATTTAAGAGGGCTCATCTGTAGAATTGGAGCAGTGGTTCTCAACCTATGGGTCCCCAGGTATTTTGGCCCACGACACCCAGAAATCTCATCCAGTTTACCAGCTGTTAGGATTTCTGGGAGTTGAAGGCCAAAACATCTAAGGACCTACAGGCTAAGAACCTCTAGGGTGAGAGAAGAACTCTTTGTCAGTTGGAGGCCAGTGTGAATGTCAGCAAAGGACAAGAGGGATCCTCTCACCTCTGCAGGAGTCCACTGTATACCAAGCAGCTGTGGACAAGTCTACATAGGGACCACCAAACGCAGCATTGCCCAAACACGAGTCAAAGAACATGAAAGGCACTGCAGACTCACTCAACCAGAGAAATCAGCCATAGCAAAGCACTTGATGAACCAACCTGGACACAGTATATTATTTGAAAACACAGAAATGCTTGACCACTCCAACAACTATCATGTCAGACCACACAGAGAAGCCACTGAAATCCACAAGCATGTGGACAACTTCAACAGAAAGGAGGAAACCATGAAAATGAACAAAATCTGGCTACCAGTATTAAAAAACTCAAAAATCAGAACAATAAATAAGAAGCACTCCTCTGAAAACAGAGGAGTTCCAGACATGGGAACCAGGGGTAGCTAATGACTCTGAACAAAGGATGCCCCCAGGCAGGAAGAAGCCAGGAGATGAAGCTATTCAATGCTAATCAAGGTGATTAACTACAACATTCACACTGGCCTCCAACTGACAAAGAGTTCTTCTCTCACTCTGGACTTTCCACAGATATATATAAACCTTCCTTGCTTAGTTTCTCCATACCTCACAACCTCTGAGGATGCCTGCCATAGATGTGGGCGAAACGTCAGGAGAGAATACTTCTGGAACATGGCCATACAGCCCAGAAAACATACAACAACCCTGTGATCTTGGCCATGAAAGCCTTCGACAACACAACTCTTAAAGACCAACAAAAGAGGCAGTCAAAGTATGTGATCTGACACTGTAATCCATCACTGGCTCCCCTCCCCCTTCCTTTTTAAAGTTTACAAACATGTAAAAGCCACCCATTGCTAAATAACAAAAGCAAGCTCAGTTCTCTGAAAACATGGGAGAATATTATTCGAGGAACCTCTTTATGCTTTTTGTTTGTTCATTTTTTTTCAATGTGGTTGGAGCAAACTGTTCTCAGGAAAATAACAACAATAGATTTTAAATAAGGTCCTGATCAGCTAAATTGAGCTTTCCTTGTTTTAATATTAGTACTTGTATACTGATGGCACGGTGCGTTAAAGCGCTGAGCTGCTGAACTTGCGGACCAAAAGGTGCCAGGTTCAAATCCCGGGATTGGAATGAGCGCCCGCTGTTAGCCCCAGCTCCTGCCAACCTAGCAGTTCGAAAACATGCAAATGTGAGTAGATCAATAGGTATCGCTCGGGCGGGAAGGTAACGGTGCTCCATGCAGTCATGCCGGCCACATGACCTTGGAGGTGTCTATGGACAACGCCGGCTCTTCGGCTTAGAAATGGAGATGAGCACCAACCCCCAGAGTCGGTCATTACTGGACTTAACATCAGGGGAAAACCTTTACCTTTACCTATACTTGATTACTGCCTCTTGAATTCCTTTTAGATTTAAATAAACTATCTGTCTTTATACACAAATAATTTAGGCACCCTAAGGTCCCATCTACACTGCCATATAAAATCCAGATTATTTGATTTGAACTGGACTCATATAATCCAGTTCAAATCAGATAATCTAGAACAGGGGTCCCCAAACTAAGGCCCGGAGGCCGGATGCGGCCCTCCAAGGTCATTTACCTGGCCCTCGCCCTCATTTATAATATATTTTTATATCAGTTTTAATAATATAATATATTGTATATACATATGATATTGATAATAATATTATCATTTTATACAATAGAATACTAAAAATAATACCATATAATAATATTAATTATATGTTATATATTACATATAATATTATAGTATAGTGGTATAGTTCAATATAGTAATATATAATGCTAATATTGTGCTATGCTAATAATATAATATATTGTATGTACATACAGCTGCTCTGAATTCCCTTCGGGGTGAGAAGGGTGGGATATAAATGTAGTAAATAAATGTAGTAAATGAATAAATAAATAATTTTGAACTTAGGCTTCCCAGAGTCTGAAATAACTTGAAGACACACAACAACAACAATCCTAATTAACCTGACTATCTCATTGGCCAGAAGCAGGCCCACACTTCCTATTGAAATCCTGATAGGTTTATATTGGTTAAAATTATTTTCATTTTTAAATATTGTATTGGTCTTTCATTGTTATTGTTGTTGTTTTGCACTACAAATAAGATATGTGCAGTGTGCATAGGAATTTGTTCATTTTTTGTTTTTTTTTCAAATGATAATTCGGCCCCTCAACAGTCTGAAGGATTGTGGACCGGCCCTCTGCTTTAAAAGTTTGAGGACCCCTGGTCTAGAATATCTGCTTGATAATCTGGATTATATGGCAGTGTAACTTCATCCTAAATTATCATAAGGAGGGAGGAAGAAAAGAGAACTAAGCAATATGTTCACTTGGTATTTTGGACATGTTTTGACTACTTTGCCCACTGAAGGACAAACAGTGGATAAGATTAAAGCAGCAGCTGCAAGGACAGATCTATGCTAAATTAATCAGAAGGAGACACCTGGTGGAGGAACCAAGCCATTAAAGTTTTAAAAGTTTAAAACAGTGGTGCACAACCTGCGGCCCTCCAGGTGTTTTGGTTAAGTTGGTTAGTTAAAATCAGTTAAAATCAGTGGTTCAATGCTAAAAATGTTGACAATTTCCAATAACTTAGGCAACCGCCTCTCCACAACAATTGACATTGATGCCGAAATACAACACTATCTGAGCTCTGCAAGTGCAGCATTTTTTCTAATGAAGAAAGTGTTCGTGGATTGGGACATTTGTAGGGATGCTGGCATGCTTGCTTATAAAGCTAATGTCTATTGTCCACCTGTGAAACGTGCACCATTTACAAACGTCACTCTCAACTTCTGGGAAGATTCTATCAGCATTGCTGTCAAAAAAAATTCTGCAAATCTCTTGTGAAGATGGGCAGACAAATGTCTGCATTCTAGAAAAAGCAATGACTACCAGCATCAAAGTGATGATTCTCTGTCATCAACTTCACTGGATTGGCCACGCTGTCCAAATGCCTACTGTCTCCCAAAGCAGTTATTTTACTCTCAGCTCGCGAGTGGAAACAGAATGTCGGTGGACAGCAAAAAATGTTCTTTTCTGGTACAGTATATGTGCCAACTTTAGAGAAATATTTTTGAACAAGACAACCAACTTAATTTTTTTTTAAAGAATTGAATTGGGAAGCTATATTTTTCAGAATTTTGTTTTTCTCTGAAAAGTTTTGAAGTGAAAAAATTCTGAAAAATATAGCTTTCCAATTCAATTTTTTTAAAAAAATTAAGACCAGAGAGAGGCACAAAGGGAGAGAAATAACATCTGGACATCTGGGAGCTTCTCATGAGAAAATGGCTGATAAGGACTAATTGGGAACGGTGGAAAAGGAGAACTGACAGTCTGACCTGCAGTGAACTCCAGAGGAGGGAAGAAGGATTCGGGGTAGAATAGGAATCCTGCTCCCAACTGAAATCTGTTTTGTGTCTTCCCATCATATTTCTCAATGCATCAAGCATTCTCTTATTTATATCTTTTGTTCTGTTCTGACCTCCCCCAAACTCTGACACTTCTCCTTCTCTTTAAAATCCAGTCCACTTCCCAAAGTTCTCCAGCATTTTAAAGTGTATGTCCTTTCTTGATTAGAATCATAGAATCATAGAATTGTAGAGTTGGAAGAGACCTCATGGGCCATCCAGTCCAATCCCCTGCAGGAAGCAGGAAAATCTCATTCAAAGCACCCCTGACAGATGGCCATCCAGCCTTTGCTTAAAAGCCTCCAAAGAAGGAGCCTCCACCACACTCCGGGGAGAGAGTTCCACTGCCAAACAGCCCTCACAGTGAGGAAGTTCTTCCTGATGTTCAGGTGGAATCTCCTTTCCTGTAGTTTGAAGCCATTGTTCCGTGTCCTAGTCTCCAGGGCAGCAGCAAACAAGCTCCCTCCCTCCTCCCTATGACTTCCCCTCACATATTTGTATATGGCTATCATGTCTCCTCTCAGCCTTCTCTTCTGCAGGCTAAACATACCCAGCTCTTTCAGCCACTCCTCCTAGGCTGTGGCGCAGGCAGGAGAGCAAGCCAGTGCAATTAACTGCAATGAATCACTCTGACCAGGAGGTCATGAGTTCGAGCCCCGCTCGGAGCCTATGTTTGTTTGTCTTTGTTCTATGTTAAAAGGCATTTAATGTTTGCCTGTATGTGTAATGTGATCCGCCCTGAGTCCCCTTCGGGGTGAGAAGGGCGGAATATAAATGCTGTAAATAAATAAATAAATTCTCCAGATCCTTGATCATTTTAGTTGCCCTCCTCTGGACGCTTTCCAACTTGTCAACATCTCCCTTCAACTATGGTGCCCAGAATTGGACACAGTATTCCATGTGTGGTCTGACCAACGCAGAATAGAGGGGTAATATGACTTCCCTGGATATAGACACTATACCTCTATTTATGCAGGCCAGAATCCCATTGGCTTTTTTAGCAGCCGTATCACATTGTAGGCTCATGTGTAACTTGTTGTCCATGAGGACTCCAAGATCTTTTTCAAATGTACTGCTGTCGAGCCAGGCATCGTTCCCCATTTTTTCTGCTGAAGTGAAGTATCTTGCATTTGTCCCTGTTGAACTTCATTTTGTTAGTTTCGGCCCATCTCTCTAATCTGTTAAGATTGTTTTGAATTCTGCTCCTGTCTTCTGGAGTGTTAGCTATCCCTCCCAGTTTGGTGATTGTGCCTTCTAACCCTTCATCTAAGTCATTAATAAAGATGTTGAACAGAACCGGGCCCAGGACAGAACCCTGCGGCACTCCACTCGTTACTTCTTTCCAAGATGAAGAAGATGCATTGGTGAGCATCCTTTGGGTTCGTTTGCTTAGCCAACATACATTTACTTTCTTCAGTCCAAGATAATTAAGCAATCAATAAATTGAGGTGGGTGTGTAAGTTAATTTCCGCCCCTGATTTTATCAGTGAAGTGGTGGAAAAATTTACCACAAGGGACTGACTAAAATTCTACTTTGGGTCAGATTGCAACAAGTGACTGAGACCCCTTTTTTGCTTTGAACTGGATCCAGGTCCCTAAACCTCTGGGTCAGCATGGTTCCCTCATTCCTGTGGGGGCTCTGAGTCCCAGCAAATCTAAACCTAACCAGTCTAAACCTAATATGCCCAATGGAATAATATTGCATTGCCAGATCACAATCATGCCATCAAAACGCCCAAGGTCTACATGTGTAAAGCTCAAGGCCTGTGGTTTGAATCCAGCTCATGCTGTCATTTTATGTGGCCCATGAGGTCTTGATGCTCCCTATGCTGATGCTGCTCCTCCTGCCAAGCATTGGCTGCATCCTCTCAAATGCAGCAGGAACCTAGCTGTGAGGGAGTGTGTTTCTGACTGGTGATAATTTCTCTTCTCACAGAACCTGGTGTCTTAGGGACTGCTGGAGAACAGGAGGCCACAGCAGTACTGCAGCTTTGTCTGCTCTGAGAGATTGCTGAATATGGATCGCCTCTAGCTGTTGGGACTCAAATATCTAGATGAGGCTCTTTCCAAATTCACAGCTCACACCGCCATGCTTTCTGAGGAAGGTAGACTGTTGAGCAGCAGGATGGGTGAAACACCAATAGAATCCTGTTATCTGACTACTTAAATATTTCTAAATATCTTCTACTACTATCATAACCTCAGCAGAGCAATGTCTGGGCCTATGCAAACCAAAAAGCACAAAGAGCACAACATATTTTGTTGTCTTTTTTCTCGTACAGATTGAAGTTAACTGTAGTGCCCTTCATAGCTCCCAACATATCACTTCAGATAACTAAAAATATATGACGAAAAAGACAATCAAATAAGTGTTCAAAATGATGGGCAGAAGAATGAGGATTAAAAGAGACATTAATGCACACAAATCCTACTAATTATTTATATACCTGATAAATAATTTAGCACATTTGTTCACCATGAGTGCGCAATTCACCATGCTTGGTCACTTGCAGTATACCCCTTTTAAACATTGGCCATAATGTCGTTTTCAAAATAATGTTTATAGAGGTATTTGAAAGATTACTTAGCATGTTTATCAAGCCCTATCAGAGCTGCAGCTTATGTTTCTGTAACCTGCTCCCATCAAAATACAATTGTTTAATTCAATAAGACCATGACACATCACTGACAGACAACAAACCCAATTCAGCAGTAGTTGCATGTAATAAACAGTATCTGCAGAGAGACATGCGCATTCCCAACAAAGAACCATATGTTTATTTTATTTTTGACCTTATTTTAGATTTTAAAATGCATTGGAGCATGTCTCTATATGTGCATAGCTGCACAAAGAGGCTACAAGTAAACAATGTGCCAATGAATGAGGCCAACAACTTTGTACCTTTTTCCAAAGGAACATCTTACTTACAACTGTTATTGAGCCACAATATCCCCCCCTGAAAGATGTATAGTTTATTAAAAGACTTCAAGAAAATATATTATTTTTATCTTTTAAAAATCTATATTTTTAGGAGATCCGGAGTTTACTCTATGATGAAGTTAAGTCCAGTTGTGACCGACTCTGGGGGTTGGTGCTCATCTCCATTTCTAAGCCGAAGAGCCGGCGTTGTCCATAGATATCTCCAAAGTCATGTGGCCGGCATGACTACATGGAGCGCCGTTACCTTCCCACCGGAGCGGTACCTATTTATCTACTCACATTTGCATGTTTTCGAACTGCTAGGTTGGCAGGAGCTGAGGCTAACAGCGGGCGCTCATTCCGCTCCCAGGATTTGAACCTGGGACCTTTTGGACTCGAGTTCAGCAGCGCAGCGTTTTAACACACTGTGCCACCAGGGGCCCCTGTTTATAAACTCTATCAATTCTTTTTAAAAAGGTAACAATTTAATGATTTTTATATAACTTCTATCTTTATTTTGTACTGTGTCAATTCCTACTAGATGAAGTGTATAAACTGTTTCTAATATATATATCAAAAGGTAACTTGAAGGCAACCACCTTTCCATGCCCCTTGTTTGCATAATTTCTTGGGAAAGGGGACCATAACGAGGATCCCTCCAGCTACTTTTCAATTATCAGTCATGGGTCAGCTAGATGATATACAACCCGTTTGGTGGGACCTAGTCAGAACTCTCTTTTTATAGCCTATGGAAAGAAGGAAAATAAAGCTGTTTCCAAGGATCTGCCTTTTGTGAGCTTGCTTTTAGTCCAAGAGCTTCCAGGGCATGACATTAAGAGAGTTTTCAAGTTTCCAGCTCATCCCATAAGGAGTTTCCTGTCCGGTGAAAGCACTATGTCCACAAGAGAGATTGAAAACCTGATGGAACCTCTGTTCCCAAAGATGCCAGACTCAAGCCCACAGAGTGCCTTGGCATCAACGCTTGAGTGGGAGTTATCCCCTGCGAGCAGTGAGGCTGATGCAGATCTTACAGCGCCACTGACTTCCACCGAAGTACCCTCTGAGAAAGGGGTTATGGTGAGGCGGAAGAGCCCCATGAAGGATGGAGCAGGAGCGGTGGAAGAGGTTCCTTCGGAGACGAAAAGGTTGGAGAAGAAAGTCAACGCGATGGAGCAGATGTTTTTCTTTCCAACTTGGTGAGATGCAAGGAGGTGACAGCATCCTGGATGGCGGTTGCCGAGCAGAGAGATCAAAGGCTATCTCATTCCCAAGGAGGAGGAACATCCCGACTGGCGGGTCGAGTGGGATTTGTAGATGCTGGGTAGGATACCCAGCAGCAAGGTGCATCAGTTTCTCCAACAGAGCTGACTGGGAGAAGCCAGTTGCAGGCAGTGCCAGGCAAGGGAGAACTTCGTGTGAAGTTTAATGGAGACCCGAAGCAGCTGTCCTACTTTATAACAAACGTAAGACATTACATGGAGGACTATGGGGATTTCTTCCCTTTGGAGGGGGCGAAGATCCACGCCGTAGGAGCAAATTTGAAAAACGCTGCTGCAGATTGGTTGATGCAGATGTATGATACCCGGGCATCTGAGTTAAGGAGATTGGATGATTTCTTGGGAGCCCTGAGAGAGAGGTTCCAAGATCCCCTAGCTGAAGAAAAGTTCAAGGGACAATTAAAAAAGATTTACCAGGTAAGTAAGACTATGTCTGAATATGCCCTGGCGTTTAAAGCTATTGCCGGGAAGGTCAGAGATTGGTCAGAAACCACTAAGATGGAATATTTCCGGGCAAGCCTGAGAGCAAATGTACCCTAGATGAGTGGATTGTACTAGCCGGGAGAGTGGAATGTGACAAAAAAACAGATGCCATGCCGGTCCAGGGAAGACAGCTGAGCCAGGCACATAGCAACAGCTTATGCCGGAGGGATGCGGTGTTCCCCTCCCCAAGGCAGATCGGCAAGCAGAGAGACGAAAGGAAGGTGAGGATCATGCTTCACGTGTGGCCTCGAGGGGCATTGGGAAGTGGATTGTCCAAACGGAGTGAACCAGGTGAAAGGAGACAAACTTCCTCCCCAGAAGACTCCACTCCCTCCAAAAGTGATCAAGGGGAAAGCATCCGCATATATATGGTTTCATATATAAGCTATGAAAATTCACCAAAAATCAGAGGACAAGTGAAATGTTCTGGTGAGCTAGCAGTGTTAAATGTGTTCTGCCACTGTACCAAATCTGATCAGGATAGCTCAAAAAATGAGGGTGGGAGAGTCCTGTAAAGTCCCCCCCCCCATGCTGCTTTTCGCCATTGTGCATTGGGCCGGGCTTTGGCACAGCTGGCTAGTAACCAGCTGCAATAAATCTCTACTAACCAAGAGGTCATGAGTTTGAAGCCCGGGTTGGGTTAAGCCCCCGACCATTAAATAGCCCAGCTTGCTGTTTACCTAAGCAGCCCGAAAGACAGTTGCTTCTGTCAAGTAGGAAATTTAGGTACGCTTTATGTGGAAGGCTAATTTAACTAATTTACAACACCAAACACTGCCAGCAGGATGCGGAAAGGAATGAGGAAGTACAGTACTCGGTGTCACTAGTGGACGGTGAAGCAACAACTCCCCCTGTGGCTGGAATCGAGCATACCCTCAGGAAGCTGGAAATGTTAAAATTGCCTCTGTGTGTGTCTATACTGTATGTTGTTTGTCTGATGGCATTGAATGTTTGACATATATATGTTCATTGTAATCCACCCTAAGTCCCCTTCGGGGTGAGAAGGGCGGAATATAAATACTATAAATAAATAATGCACATCCGCCATTAACAAATCAATTACGAATATTCCGAATTTTCATATGGTTTTGAAATTTTTGGTTCAAAATTCGGAAATGACTTTAGAAACAAAGTGCCAGCGCCCCCTACTTTTGGAGAGAGTATTGAACCATATTTTTCATGGATCGTACATCCCTAATAGATAGTGGGAAGGATCATGGGTCAGCTAGATGATATACTACCCGTTAGGCGGGAACTAGTCAGAAATCCCTTTCTATAGCCTATGGAAAGAAGGAAAATAAAGCTGTTTCCAAGGATCTGCCTTGAGTGTGAGTGTGCTTTTATTCCAAGACCTTCCAGGGTCTGACAATATGCTCAGATGCAGCTCCATTTCTTTCTCAGTGTTGGCAACCAAGCCCTTGATTGTCTTGACCTTTGTCTTTTGAGTCTTGCACCTTTGTCTCACACAGAATTGGATACTTGAGTTATTCAGAAACTCATCAGCTAAAATCACTACATAACAATGATGTGATATCCTTTTTCTAGGAGATTCACCATGATTTGAAATTGCGGCTGAAAAGATAGCCAAGAAAATGTGCATCATAGTATATTGGTCATAAATAAATCCAACATTCATCACAACACATCTTTGCTGGGATAGCAAATCTAAATACTGTTGTGGGAGTCTTCATTATCCTCAGGTATTTTGCCTTTCTTTCTTTCTTTCTTTCTTTCTTTCTTTCTTTCTTTCTTTCTTAAGTCTATTTCAGTGACTTTACTACATTTATTTATTTATTTGTTTATTTATTTTTCAAACTTATATGCCGCCACTCCCCTAGGGCTCGGAGCGGCTTACAAGAACCGGCTAAAATCAACAATTTAAAAAACATTTTAAAACATCTTGAAAAAAAATCTTTAAACATCCTAAAAGCACCTTTTAAAACATCAGCAACAGAACTCAAAAGCCTGCCGAAACAGGTGTGTCTTACATGCCCTGCGGAAGGCCAACAAGTCCCGCAAGGCACGAACTTCAGGTGGCAAGGTGTTCCACAGAGATGGCGCCACTACTGAAAAGGCTCTGCGTCTAGTTGCAGTTAGACGCAAGGTCTTAAAACTGGGGACTTCCAGCAGGTCTTGGTCCTCAGAACGGAGGGATCTCTGGGGTTTGTAGGGGGTGAGGCGGTCCCTCAGGTACATCGGCCCTGGACCATGTAAGGCCTTGAAGGTAAGCACCATCACTTTGAAAGTGATCCGGTGCTCAACTGGTAACCAGTGCAGCTGCCGTAAGATTGGTGTTATGTGGCATCTTATCGGGACTCCCGCATGGACCCGGGCAGCTGCATTTTGCACCAATTTGAGCTTCCGGATCACCGACACAGGAAGGCCCATGTAAAGGGCATTACAGTAATCCAGTCTCGAGATGACTGTAGCCTGGATCACTGTAGCCAGGTTGTCCCTAGATAGATAGGGGGCTAGCCGTCTAGCCTGCCGAAGATGAAAAAAGGCAGTTTTGGTAACGGCGGAGACCTGGGCCTCCATCGTAAATGAAGGGTCCAAGAGGACTCCCAGACTCTTTACTAGTGAAGACGGGCGTAGCACTTCGCCATCCAGGGTTGGCAACTGGATATCCCCACTGCCCGGTCGGCCCAGCCATAGGATCTCCGTCTTTGCTGGATTCACCCTCAACCTACTGGAACACAACCATCCAATAATGGCCTCGAGGCACTGGTGAAAACTGTTGGGTACAGACTCCGGTTGGCCTTCCATCTTTAACACAAGCTGAGTGTTGTCAGCATATTGATAACACTTAAGCCCAAAATCTCGGACCAGCTGAGCAAGTGGTTGCATATAGATGTTAAACAACAGAGGGGAGAGAATGGCCCCCTGAGGAACCCCACAATGTAGAGGGGACCTCTCAGAGACCAGGCCTCCCCTCTCCACTCGCTGTCCACGGTTGTGAAGAAAGGAGGCCAGCCAATTTAAAGCTGTCCCCCTAACTCCAGCAACGGCAAGGCGGTGGGTCAGAAGATTGTGATCGACTGTGTCAAATGCTGCTGTGAGATCCAATAACACAAGCAACACCGACCCGCCCCGGTCAAGCTGGCATCGGAGATGATCTGTGATGGAAACCAATATAGTCTCTGTCCCATGCCCCGCACGGAAGCCAGACTGGAAAGGATCCAGTCCGGCTGTGTCGTCTAGGAACTGCTGCAGCTGCACCGCTACTGCCCTCTCAATCACCTTGCCCAGAAATGAAAGATTCGAAACTGGGCGGTAGCTGGAGGGAACCAAACGATCTAAATCTGGTTTTTTCAGCAGAGGAAAGACCACTGCCTCTTTTAATCCCTCTGGAAAGACTCCTTGCTCAAGGGAGCTGTTTATTATCTTCAGCAGCGGGTCACGTAATCCCTCCAAGCAGGATTTTACCAACCAAGAGGGACACGGGTCGAGGGAGCAAGTGGTCGGTCTAGCTGCAGCTATGAGCCTATCGAGAGCCTCTGCGTCCAGTGGGATTAACTGGTCGAGGGTGGGCCCAGCAAGTGGCCACAGAGTCTCAAGTTCTCTATTGTATCAGTTGTGGCGGGGAGGTCCCGGCGTAGTAGTGAGATCTTGTCAGCAAAATAGCTTTGAAAAGCCTCGGCTGAAGGGGCCTGATCATCACTTTTTGGGTTGGTAGGAACCGTCATTAGAGATCTAATTATTTTGAACAATTTTGCCGGGCATGAGCTGGCGGACTCTATCAAAGAGGCATAGTATACTCTCTTTGCTTCGATGGTAGCATGCTCATAGGATTCCATAAATGCCCTGTAAGCTGATCTCGAAGCTCTGTCATGAAGTTCTCGCCACACGCCCTCTAGCCGTCTCTTTTCCCGCTTCATCGATCGAAGTTCCTCGGTGAACCAAGGAGACCGATTTCGGCGGGGTTGGAGAGGGCGTCTAGGGGCGATCTCGTCGAGTGCATTGGACAGCCTGATGTTCCACATGTCCACCTGCACATCGATTGAGTCGCTGACAGGCTCCAGATCCTTCAGAGCATTCTGGAACCTACTAGGTTCCATAAGTCTTCTTGGGTGAGCCCAAATCGGCTCGGCGTCCTTGCCAGGTGGGTAGGCATGCTCCAGCCTGACTCTCAGGGCACAGTGATCCGACCATGGAACCTCTAAAATAGAGGCTTGGGTCACTTGAATTCCTGCGCTGAAGATCAAGTCTAGCGTATGTCCTGCTTGATGCGTGGGCCCAGTACTGCAGAGCAAGAGTCCTAGTGTCTCCATAGTAGACACTAGGTCCATAGCCGCTGCTGAGCAAGGGTCCGTATCAGCGTGGACATTGAAGTCCCCCAGGACAACAAGTCTGGGGAACCTCAAGGACCACTCCGACACAGTCTCGAGCAGCTGGGATAGGCTGTCTGCTGGTGCACTAGGCGCACGGTACACCAGCAGAAAGGCCATGCTCTCAGGGGAATCCCACACCAGACCAACACATTCAGTGCCAGAGATGTCCACAACAGGAACTGCCCTAAGAGAAAAGCTTTCTCGGGAGAGCATAGCCACCCCGCCACCCCCCCTCCCACTCCGCATCTGGTGGGTGATTACATAACCTGGAGATGTTATTTCCTGGAGTAGGATCTCGTCCCCCTCTTGGATCCAGGTTTCAGTGATACACACTAGGTCAACTCCCTGGTCAGTAAGAAAATCTCTGATAGTAGCAGTTTTATTCCTTATGGACCTAGCATTCACCAACACCAGGGTAGGAGGGGAGGAAACTGGTCACCTGTCATAGGTGCACTTGGGGATAGGACGCAGGTCAGAGGGGGGCCGAGTCTTCCGTCGACTCAGCCTCCCTCTAATATTCGGCCTGAGCCTACCATCATATCTCCCCCTCCCAGAGATCGTAGGAATTCCCATACACCGACCTACTTCTCTTGGGGGCTCTACAGCAGAAGCTAGGTGCCCAATGTTTGACTGGCCCCCTGAAAAGGAGATGGGACATGGCCAATTACCAAGTGGTCATAAATAGAGCCCTCAGAGTAATGAGGGGCAGGTGTAAAGGCCAGAACACCTGGCCAGCATTGTGGGTGGGGGGGTGATCTAAGGGACGTCAAGTCTAGGTTCCCTCGAGAGTGTTGGGATAAGTTCTTAACTCCACCACACTGGGAGGTCACTCTCTCTTTTATGTCCACAGTTCTGATACTCGAATCCCAGGTACTAGTGTTTTGGGGGCGTGCTCCCTTCTCCATATTAACAGATCTAGAACCACTTGGCGGAACATTGGCCAATTTGTGGGAGAAGGTAGTAGTTGCAGGTCTTGTCCGGTTACCGAATCCTACTCCCCAGAAGATTCTAGTCTTAAATTTCTTTTGATGACAGCCACGTCTCTGAGACCTACGATTTGGAGGTTTACCGGTTCCCATCATTGTATATTTGTCCATGTCTGGGGCTTCAGGTTCTCCAGAGTCTGTGGTCAGACCATCTTGGCCCGCTGCCAATTCAGCACTCTGCAAAGTGCCAGGAACTCCCTCTGCTAGAAAAATAATTTGTTCTGGCTTCTCACCAGAAGTCCGGCGCATATCATGGCAGCGTGTCTGTCTCCAGTCGGGGTGACCCGCACGCCTGTGCCGAAGCTTTTTGGGGTTTGGAGAAGAAGGCATGAGCTCACCGATGGCGTCCCCAAGGTCAGCCGCCATCTTTGGTGCTTGCCTCTTTGACAGGGAGAGGCAGCGACGTCGTTGGGGGCTTCCACAAAAGGGGGGCACTGAAGGAGAGACAGGCACCCGTCCAAGGATCTCTGTCACATCCAATGCCTCCACTTCAGGCAGAGAGGGCCAGTCCTTTTCCTGTCTGGTGGTCCCAGGGGGTCCCTGCCCAGACCAGGGACATGGGTTGGTCGGCCCAAGATCGAGAGGGCATAGACCACCAAACAAGTAGCCATGGGAAGCTGACTCTAAAATCTCCCCCTTCGGCATCGAGAGCGCATCCTGGCTCATCATGGGACTCTCAAATGGCTCTCCAGTTTCCAGCGAAGCTCTTCGCAGAATTGAAGAAGGCTCCATGGGGTGGTCCCGGTTTTGAGCCCAAGCTAGGTCTCTGGCATTCTGAGGGTCAGGATCCAACGAATTCCATATGGTTCTCCCTTGTGTGTAATCTAGGGATTGAGCTGATGGGTGGTTCAGTAGGCAAAGCAATCTCCCAAACTGATTGAGCTGATCGGCCAGTTGGTTGAATTCTGCAAACAGCAGACTCACCAATCTTGAATCTGATCTTCCACCATCTTGACCAGGTCTCTGATCATCCGAACAGTTTGAGCGGTCTGGCCCCTTCAGATTTTCTTCCAGGGGTTTCGGTAGATCCAAGATCGCATTCAGATCCAGGAATCCCACAGGGCTGTTTGTGGTCCCCTCATGGAGATCCACTGAGGCCCGAGAAACCTGGAAAACTTGAGGAGACTGGGGAACCTGAGGAATCTGAAGATCTTCCCTCTCAGGACTCAGGTATATATCATGAGCCTTGTGGAATTGATCAGGGAGTGGTGTCAGCTCCCCAACCCTCAAGGGCTCAAATCTGTTGGTTAAAGTGATAGCTGTCTCTTCAGGCATCCTTGAGGCTTGAGCTTGGCGTGCAGCTGCAGAGTCCTCTAAGTAACTTTGTAGCAGAAATGTAGTCTGCTATTTAGGGAGCAGAACTCTTTAGTGAGAGTGTATATCATCAAAGCATCTGCCCTTTGTCTCATTTAAGGCAAGCTTCCTGGTTCAATTTTGATCTTTCATTTCTTCCAGAATAATCACAAAAGAAGAAAACGGCAGTGCATATTTTTGTAGACTCTCCTCTTTAGCCTTTCTGTTTTCTTCTTTTCAAGTATCACATGTTACAGAGGGATGAAGCTTAACATTTTTAATTAGTCAAAGCTACTATTCAAATGAAATGCAGCTCAAATCCTTTTTTTGAAGTGTCAGTGTATCTATCACTGTTGAGTTTTCTTTCTTTCCCCAATATATTTTAATATTCCAGAAGTTACAAATCATGCAAAGAGTAATAAAGGAAGGAGATATAAAAATTAAAATTATAATAAAATAATTTTTTAAAAATCTGAAAACCAGGGTGTAACGAAGTGTGAATTTTTTAGTTTACAGATGTCATGTTTAATTGCGTTTTAAAAGGGTCAATATTTCAGTTACTCTGCACTCATGAGTTGGTTGCCATGGAGAAGTGGGCGGAGCCAACTGCCATTTTGGTGGAGAAGTGCAGGTTTGAAAAAGAAGCAGTTAGTCTGTGCCCTGATGAGGTACAGTGAAGACTGACCCTCAGTTGAAGGGATCAGGGAGACTCAAATGCTTATTTTTGAATCAATTTAAAATAAGTTTGGTGACTTATTTTAAGGTAGTCTGTCTTCTGATGAGGAACAGATAATCTGTGATTGTAATTCATAGGGTGACTGCAGTTTAGAGCAGTAAGGAAAGAAGTGACATTTTAAGAAGTTTGAAACACCTCATTCTAACTTTGCATCAATCAAAAGCAGACTGACAGTTCCCATTGAAACACTGGTACGTTTGTTGTTTGTTAAAATTGTTCTTCATTTTAAACATTGTATTGTTTTTCTTTTCTTTTTTGCACTACAGATAAAATATGTGCAGTGCATAGAAATTTGTTCATGTTCTTTTCAAACTATAGTCCAGCTTCCCAACAGTCTGAGGGACAGCTGATTAAATGTAAGGCTTTTGGAGGAAAATACATGACCAATAAAAAAAAATACTAAAGATGAAGTATGACTTAAAGCCGGAGTATTATCTATTAAATATAATGGGCTTTGAGTTAGGAAAGAATAAAGATAAATTATTTTTCTATATAACGGCAGCAGCTAGGAATCTCATCGTGCAAAGGTGGCGCACAAGAGGAATTCCAACAGTGGACATGTGGATTATAAAATTAAGAGAATATATGGACATGGATCTGCTGTCCTCTCTGCTTCGAGACCAGAATAGGATACACAGGACGGATTGGTCACCATTGAAAGATTATCTGCGGGTAAATAGGCAGATAGAGCTGGGATAGCCTAAGTGGATGAGGACGAAGGGAGGCTACTAGAAGGAGAGGATAAACATAGGAATGAATAAGGATGGTGCTCACGGCAGCAAGATAAATAAATCTATGGATATATGGATATATGGGTATATGGAGATATGGATATGGAGATACACACACACACACACACACACACACACACATATATATATATATATATATACACATGTATGTACATAGATATACAGTAGAGTCTCACTTATCCAAGCTAAACAGGCCGGCGGAAGCTTGGATAAGCGAATATCTTGGATAATAAGGAGGGATTAAGGAAAAGCCTATTAAACATCAAATTAGGTTATGATTTTATAAATTAAGCACCAAAACATCATGTTATACAACAAATTTGACAGAAAAAGCAGTTCAATACGCAGTAATGTTACGTTGTAATTACTGTATTTACGAATTTAACACCAAAATATCACAATATATTGAAAACATTGACTACAAAAATGGCTTGGATAATGCAGAAACTTGGATAAGCGAGGCTTGGATAAGTGAGACTCTACTGTATATACAAGGAAAGAACAGAAGCAAATTTCCCTGTGGAATGGACCAGAGGTCGTCGAATTTCTAACAACTGTTATATTCTAGCTGATGAGCCTTATCACCAAGGTGAAACAAGAAAGTGCAAAAGCCAGACTGCAGTTAAACATCAAGAAAACCAAGATTATGGCAACCAGACTGATTGATAACTGGCAAATAGAGGGAGAAAGTGTGGAGGCAGTGACTTTATATTTCTAGGCACCAAGATCACTACAGATGCAGACTGCAGCCAGGAAATCAGAGTATGTCTACTTCTTGGGAGGAGAACAATGGCCAACCTTGACAAAATAGTGAAAAGCAGAGACATCACACTGGCAACAAAGGTCTGCATAGTGAAAGCAATGGTATTCTCCATAGTAACCTATGGATGCGAGAGCTGGGCCATAAGGAAGGCTGAGCGAAGGAAGATAGATGCTTTTGAACTTTGTTGCTGGAGGAAAATCCTGAGAGTGCCTTGGACCGCAAGAAGATCCAACCAGTCCATCCTCCAGGAAATAATGCCTGACTGTTCACTGAAGGGAAGGATACTAAAGGCAAAGATGAAGTATTTTGGCCACATCATGAGGAGACAGGAAAGTTTGGAATAGATCATGATGCTGGGGAAAATGGAAGAAAAAAGGAAGAGAGGCCAACCACAGGCAAGATGGATGGACTGTATCTTTGAAGTGACTGGCTTGACCTTGAAGGAACTGGGGGCGGCTACGGACAACAGGGAGCTCTGGCGCAGACTGGTCCATGAGGTCACGAAGAGTCAAAAACGACTGACCGAATGAAGAAGAAGAAGAAGAAAGAAACAATAAAGAAACTATGAAGAAGACTCAGAAGTAGGTAAGCAGGGCCGGTTGTTTCTACGAGGCCGCTGACGCGGCCGCCTCGGGCGCTGGCCGCTAGGGGCGCTATCGAGGCGTCGACAGCGACCCGTAGCGCCACCGACGCCTCCGGTGTTGGCGCGGGGCTTCAATCCCCGCGCCCACGCCAAACCGCGACAAGCAGATAGGCCATTTTGCCCTTAGTCTACAAACTAAGGGCAAAATGGCCTATCTGTGCTGTGCGCACGCGCACAGCACAGCTAGGCCATTTGGGCCTTACTTCCTGGTCGCGGCCGCCGATCGCCCAGATAGGCCATTTTTGCCCTTAGTTTGTTGACTAAGGGCAAAATGGCCTAGCTGTGCTGTGCGCATGCGCCCTGCCAGATAGGCCATTTTTGCCCTTAGTTTGTAGACTAAGGGCCAAATGGCCTATCTGTGCTGTGCGCATACGCACAGCACAGATAGGCCATTTGGCCTTACTTCCTGGTCGCGGCCGCCAATCGCCCGGGCGATCGGCGGCCGCGACCAGGAAGTAAGGGCAAAAAGGCCTATCTGGCTGTGCGCATGCGCACAGCACAGATAGGCCATTTTGCCCTTACTTCCTGGTCGCGGCCAGGGCATGCTGGACGGGGGGCGGGGCCAACTCTGGCCCCGCCCCCAGCACTATTCGCCCTGGCCCCGCCTCACACACAGCGTGGGAGGCGGGGCCAGGGCATGCTGGGCGGGGCCAGGGCGTGGGAGGCGGGGCCGGTGGCGGGGGCGCTTTTTAGCACCCCCGCTTAACATTTAAAAATATCTCCGGCCGGCCCTGTAGGTAAGCAGAGCATCAGGGAGCCAAGAAGCTAGCTTTCCAGCCAGCCAGCCAACCAACCTCCCCCCACTGAAAAGGAGAGGGTGCAAAAATTGAATGAATGAGAAAGTTGAAGGCAGGGACAAATACATGAGGTTGGGGCAGGAGAGGAAGCAGGGAGCAAAAAAAGTGGTAGAATTAGTTTGCTTTTTTACTGTACTTAACCTAGACTAGCTTCAATGTGTCATCGAAGGCTTTCATGGCCGGGATCACAGGGTTGTTGTATGTCTTTTGGGCTGTGTGGGCATGTTCCAGAAGTATTCTCTCCTGACATTTCGCCCACATCTATGGCAGGCATCCTCAGAGGTTGTGAGGTATGAATAAACTAAGTAAGGAAAGGAAAGAATATATATCTGTGTAGAGTCCAGGGTGTGGCAAGAGTCCTTTGTCATTGGGAAGTCAGCATTAATGTTTCAGTTAATCACCTGAATTAGCATTGGAAAGGTTTTGTCTCTTGCCTGGGGGCATCCTTTGTTCAGAGTCATTAGCTGCCCTCTGCCCTCAGAGTGTTGGTTCCCATCTACTATTTTGATTTTAGAGTTTTTTAATACTGGTAGCCAGATTTTGTTCATTTTCATGGTTTCTTCCTTTCTGTTGAAGTTGTCCACATGCTTGTGGATTTCAATGGCTTCTCTGTGTAGTCTGACATGATAGTTGTTGGAGTGGTCCCAATGACAAAGGACTCTTGCCACACCCTGGACTCTACACAGATATATATTCTTTCCTTTCCTTACCTCACAACCTCTGAGGATGCCTGCCATAGATGTGGCCAAAACGTCAGGAGAGAATACTTCTGGAACATGGCCACACAGCCCGAAAGACATACAACAACCCTAGACTAGCTTTCCAAATGTTTCAGATTGGTGACATACTTTTTAGATATGTATCATTACGTGACACAGTAAATCAGTTTTATTAGCAAAATGGATTAAATGAATTAACAAGAATTATAATAATTGACTTAAAATTAAAATAGCAGTAGGGTTAATTAATACATGAATTAAAAGTACAATTAAACTGTATGCAGAAAGCTAGTATTGAACTGGGGACCAGCAGATCTTCAAAAGACCTTCCTACTAAACTACTCAAGCACACATGGTAAACAGAAAGACCTTAAAAATGCCAAGGAAGCAGCAAAAACAGACCAAAATTATTTAAAATTAAAAAAAAACAAAGCAAGATTAAATATTAAATGAATTAAAATTGGGAATTAAACATTTATACCAAAAGCAAGTGTTAAACTAGGGACTCTCAGATCTATAGCCGAACTCCCTCCCATTGAGCTATTACAATGCACATGGCTACCAGAGAGAACAAGGGTAACAAAGAAAACCACAAAAAGAACAGAATGAAAGGGGAAGGGAAAGGACCACATGCCTGGCCCCAAATAATTAAGGATGGCATCTCCTTCATAAAGAGATTTGATTGGCACTCCTATCCTTATGCAGCATGGATGCTTCTGTGCCCAAATTGCCATATTTGTGCAACACACCTACACCACTGCAGGCAAAACCACGTACCATGACATACACTTTGGGAAACTCTGACCTAGACCGTGCTTATCCGGCTTTTAAACAACAGATTATCCTAGCCAAGGTTTTATATTTTCAGCCTATAAAAGTGTTTAAACATTAAAGAGTTAAACTCCAAATTTCAGTATTCAAAATTAAATATTTGATTGACAGGTATACCTTTAGATTAACATTTTATACGGAACTGTCATCACATCCTCTCATAATACATTTTTAGACATTCATCTTGTATAGCAGTGCCAACAGATGGCTTGTTAGCAGTGCATTTTTTTCAGGTCGCTATGCTGGAGTTATTAGTAAAAAAGCAAACCTTTAGTTTAATCTTCATACTTCAGAAGTATCTGTGATTGAATTTTTGCAAATACATATATCAAACCTGCATGTGGAAATAAATGTGGTGGCTAATGCTATTGGGAATTACAGTTTGACAACAACTGGAAAATTGCATGATTCTCACCAAAACTGTAACTGGTTGCGAAGTGTGTTTAAGCACTGAGCTGCTGAACTTGCAGACCGAAAGGTCCCAGGTTCAAACCCTGGGAGCGGCATGAGCGGACGCTGTTAGCTCCAGCTTCTGCCAACCTAGCAGTTCAAAAACATGCAAATGTGAGTAGATCAATAGGTACCCCTCTGGTGGGAAGGTAATGGCGCTCCATGCAGTCATGCCAGCCACATGACCTTGGAGGTGTCTACAGACAACGCTGGCTCTTCGGCTTAGAAATGGAGATGAGCACCAACCCCCAGAGTCAGACATGACTGGACTTAACGTCAGGAGAAAACCAACCTGTAACAATCACTTTGTACTCTATTATAAATACATTAGCTTAGACTTTCACATATATAATAATAATAATAATAATAATAATAATAATAATAATAATAATAATAATAAAACTTTATTTATACCCCGCCACCATCTCCCCAATGGGGACTCGGGGCGGCTTACATGGGGCCACGCCCAAAACAATACAATGTAAACAGCATATAAAAGAACAGCACAACACAATACAATAAACAATACAGTAAATAATATCCATTACAAAATAAAACAAGGAGACAATAAAAACAAGGGCAGACCACATGAACATTAAGTTAAAACTCGGGGTGAGAAAGACATGGGTTTTGATGATTCCGTAGCCCACTTGTCGATGGATGTCCAGAATCAGCAGCATCCACCGCGGTCCTTTTTATCCTGGGCGACGACCGAGCCAGTATAGACTTCATTTTGGTTTGAGTCTCCATAATGCTAATGGGTTAGGTGCACTTGGTTCCATTCCTCAGATGAGGCCTCTCTGGCTTGGTTGGACCTGCCAGTAGTTACACTACTGCCAGCACAGCCCTCAGCATCCTCGGAATGGTTAAGCCCCCCCACCACCACCACCACGTCAAGGTGGCACCTGGCTCTGGCTCACGAATGGGACCCTGAAGAAGGAGACAGAAGGCCTGATCCTTGCAGCCCAGGAGCAAGCCATCAGAACAAAGGCAATTAAGGCCAAGATCGAAAAATCAGCTGATGACCCAAAATGCAGACTCTGCAAGGAAACCGACGAAACCATTGATCATATCCTCAGCTTCTGTAAGAAAATTGCACAGACAGACTACAAACAGAGGCACAACTATGTGGCCCAAATGATTCATTGGAACTTATGCCTCAAGTACCACCTCCCAGCAGCAAAGAACTGATGGGATCACAAACCTGCAAAAGTAGTGGAAAATGAACATGCAAAGATACTGTGGGACTTCCGAATCCAGACTGACAAAGTTCTGGAACACAACACACCAAACATCACAGCTGTGGAAAAGAAAAGGGTTTGGATCATTGATGTTGCGATCCCAAGTGACAGTCGCATTGACGAAAAACAAGAGGAAAAACTCAGCCTCTATCAGGACCTCAAGATTGAACTTCAAAGACTCTGGCAGAAACCAGTGCAGGTGGTGGGCACACTGGGTGCTGTGCCAAAAGATCTCAGCCGGCATTTGGAAACAATAGACATTGACAAAATTACGATCTGCCAACGGCAAAAGGCCACCCTACTGGGATCTGCACGCATCATCCGAAAATACATCACACAGTCCTAGACACTTGGGAAGTGTTCGACTTGTGATTTTGTGATACAAAATCCAGCATATCTGTCTTGTTTGCTGTATCATACAATATAACAACAACAACAATACTTTATTCTTATAGCACTCGGGGCGGCTTACAAAGGGACCATGCCCAAACAATTATAAAAATACAACAATAAAAACAAATTCAAACACAGCAATAAATACATCAAAAAAAAGGAAGGATCAGTAAATGTTATATTGGGTATTGGAGTTAAATTTGGGATTTGTCTGGGGAGGTCATCAATGTTAACCCCCACAGAGCCAAAATGGAAGAAAATATGATACATTTCTTCTGTATAATGTTTTGATTGTATAGTTTATACAAATTGCAAGCAAACATTGTGCAATTATAAATTGAAAGATAACAGACATATATCTTTGGTCCATATCAGAACTGCTGATATGTAACTACATAACACAGCTGGTAAAATGAAATATACAATTCCCAATGCCCTTTTGGCCCCTCTTGTACATCATGATGCTGCCAAAGGAGAGGGAAGCACTGTAGATGCATACAGAAGTTCCCCTTGACTCAACTCCTGGCTTAGAAGTAGGCCTGCACAATGCCATCTCACAAGACAGCCACCAGTGGATCTCGCAAATCAAGCCATCACTGTCACCATGTTTCCTGCTCAGGCTGGACACTGGACACTTAAAGTCAAAGTGCATCCAAGCACAGTCATGTTGTGCAGTAGTGCTAGGAGTTCAGAAAGCACTTCTGCCACATGCAACTGATGGAATACAGAGGCATCTTGTGTTTATCCTGAAAATATAATGCTCAATATCAAGTATTAAGTGGTTTTAATGCTTTATATGCTTTTAATGATTGTTTTAATATAGCTGTTTATTCCATTGATGTATGTCTTTATGGCATTGAATCACTACCTATATATGTGAGCCGCCCTGAGTCCCCTATGGGATGAGGTGGGATATAAATATGGTAAATAAATAAATAAAACAGTCCAAATACATTGGTAAAGAGACCACAGGGATCTAACATACACTGTACATTCAGACTATGAAATCCCTTATGGTTACTACACAGCAGGGGTCCCCAAACTTTTTAAACAGGGGGCCAGTTCACGATCCTTTGGACGGTTGGAGGGCCGAACTATAGTTGGCCACCGAGCAATAATAATGAATAATAATAATAACAACAACAATAACAATAATAAAAAGGGGGTTGGAAGAGACCCTTTGGGCCATTGAGTCCAATCCCCCTCTGCCTTTGTGCACCGAAAGCACAAACAAAGCACCCCTGACAGATGGCTACCCAGCCTCAATGTTAATAATAATAATAATAATAATAATAATAATAATAATAATAATAATAATAATAATAATAATAAAGAGGGTTGGAAGAGACCCCTTGGGCCATTTAGTCCAACTCCCTTCTGCCTTTGTGCACCAAAAGCACTAGCAAAGCATCCCGACAGATGGCCACCCAGCCTCAATGTTAATAATAATAATAATAGTAATAATAATAATAATAATAATAATAATAATAATAAAGAGGGTTGGAAGAGACCCCTTGGGCCATTTAGTCCAACTCCCTTCTGCCTTTGTGCACCAAAAGCACTAGCAAAGCATCCCGACAGATGGCCACCCAGCCTCAATGTTAATAATAATAATAATAATAATAATAATAATAATAATAATAATAATAATAATAATGGTTGTAAGAGAAGAAGAGACCCCTTGGGTCATTTAGCCCAACCCCCTTCTGCCCTTGTGCTGTGGAGGCCAGATAAATGGCTTCGATGGGCCGCATCCGGCCCCCGGGCCTTAGTTTAGGGACCCCTGCTATACAGTCATGACAAGCAGGAGCAATAATTGTGTACAGTCCACAAACCCATACATTAGCAGCTACCCTGTTTCCCTGAAAATAAGTTGCCCATTTTTATTTTTCCCGCACTTTATTCCTTTAGCCAGCCATAGTCTCCTTTGTTTATGCCTTCCCCAGCACTTTAATGGGATAATGGTTTTGTATCGTCCTCCCCCCGACTGTATCTGATACTACTAGCACTTTTATGGCCCAGTTCTTTTTAGGAGCCAACCCAGGATTTTATCAAACATGTTGTTTTATATGATTTAATTTGTTTTATGACTTGCTTTATTGTTGATTGATTTGTTTTTATTGTGTTTTGTATTGTCTGTTTTGCCTGGGCTTGGCCCCATGTAAGCCGCCCCGAGTCCCCTTGGGGAGATGGAGTGGGGTATAAAAATAAAATTATTATTATTATTATTATTATTATTATTATTATTATTATTATTATTATTATTATTAAGATATCCCTGGAAAATAAGACCTAGTAGAGGTTTTGCTGAATTGCTAAATATAAGGCCCCCAAAGTAAGACCTAGTAAAGTTTTTGTTTGGAAGAATGCCTGCCGAACAGAACACCAGAGCATGCAGGGCCGGTAAATGTATGCACCATAGATAGTTGTACATGGAAATAATAGTAGTAACAAGATATTCTTGAAAGGATTCACAATTTGCCTGGTTATGCTGGTTTGTGATGACAACTACTGTACAGTATATGATAAATTTTCATTTTTTATTCAACAATAATATGAATTCTTCTTCATGGAAAAATAAGACTTCCCCTGAAAATAAGACCTAGCACATCTTTGGGAGCAAAAATTAATATAAGACACTGTCTTATTTTTGGGGAAACAGGGTATATGTAAAACTCCTCCCTCATAGCTACTGATTACGCCTCCCCAACCAATATGACAGGCTGAGCTAATTTTCTATATGTCTAATTTAAGTTCTCAATGCTGTGCCACTTGTGTAATGCTTGAAATTAGATCATAGTATAGTATTAAAATAGATGAATGTTTGCTTCAGGTTGTAAATAACCTAATTATAAATAGAGATGTTTAAATTTATAATGAACACAACAGTACTGGCCTAACAACAGCCTGGCAGAGCACCTGAATTGCTTTCAACATTGATATATGTACAGATTTGACCACTAATTTTTTGTACTGGCCAAGGGCAAGCAAAGATTTCAACCAGGCCCAGGTAATATCATATCAAGATCTCTATTTTTATTAAATGAAATAATGAAGAAACTTTATAATCTTTTTTTAGTAGTGTCAAATTTAAAAATAAAAATAAATAAACCAGAAATCTTGAATATAAATAATAGCTCTAAAACAGTGGTTCCCAACCTGTGGTCCGTGAACCACCAGTGGTCACCAAGAATTAAAATATAGTCCGTGGCCCCACCATTACCATATTGTTGCAAAAAGAGCAACGGGTCTTGCAAAACCCTTTTATAGTGCCAAGGCAACAGAGATGTCACAAAAGGTGCAACAACAAGCCTCCTGACTGCTGTTTCTCCTCCTCCTCCCTCTTCCTGAGTGGAGCCGTTCCACGTGGTGCCTGGAAGCATGGGCACCTTGGTGTCTTTGTTTTTAGGCCTGTTCCTGGGGTTATTTGGGGTGCTGATTCAGAAAATTGCATTGGATAGACCACACGAGCTCTAGATTATTGAATATGGTTTTCTGTGGGTGAGCAGATGGTGACTACAGATGGCATATGTTCTGTATCGGAAACTAGAGCTGATGTGGTCTATTCAATGCGATGTTCTGATTCCTCAAACATAGGCCATTTGGACTGAGGCTGAGGATTGCCCTGGCATTCACAGCCATTGAGAAAGAGGGACCTGAAAAAGCTTCTGAGCTGCAGAGCTCCTTGGACTCAAGACAACCAGAGACTGTAATGTATATTTTCCTTTACCCCTTTGAAACTTCCAGCTTATTGCCTTAAAGGGATAACCTTTTGAAACAATAAAACCAGTTTTGAGTTATCTACAGTGTTTTGATCCTTGGGAGTCCCAGCTTCCCTAAAGGAGGGCAAGAAGCAATCTCCTGGGGAAAGATGTCACGTCCATGCCTCTTTCGCTAAGAGTTATAGCCCCAGATGCGATGGCACAACCCTTTTGATCCTAATTTTGGAGAGTTGTCCCTGATCAAAATGGTCCCTAGTCAAAGTGGTCCCTGGTCAAGTGTCCCCTGATCAAAACAAGGTTAGGAACCATTGCTCTAGAGAATTTATTTCTAGAGTAATAGAATATATCAAGTATAAAATATTTGTGAATCATATTTCGAAGTGCTTTAACTCAAGACACATTTACTTAAATCTATTATGTATGAAATAGAAAACTGGGGGAGAAACTAAATTTAGCCTGGTTGATAGAATTGCAGTGTGTAAGATTCCACAACAGCTTTATTATGAGCCTTATTAATAAGCATAAACCTCCCAGGGGCTTGAAAAAAAGTATAATTTTTAAAAGCCAGGAAAGGAGGGTTGGAATTTTTTTATACAGTCATATTATGAAGCATATCAATTGTGATAAATAATGAAATGTATATAAATCTCAATTTGAATACCTGGTGTTTTTTTTAACTAGGGAAAGATGATCACCATCATGATTGTAGTAAAGCTTGGAATAAATAGTTCATTAAGTAAATCTGCCATTGGTATTTCAAAACAAATTATAGAATCATAAAATCCTAGAGTTGAAAGAGACTACAGGAGCCATCTACTCCAACACAAATGTTCCGTCCCCCAGGACGATGGTTTGCCTTACATTTTGTTTCAGCCTCTGGCTGCAAAAGCCCAGGAAAAGTGGCTTGGAGTCTGCAAGAGCTGGCTGCAGTTTTCTTTGCAATGATTGGTCAAAGAGTACAACATCTTAGGACCACCCTTTTTTACCAGGGTCTAGTCTCCATTTTGGAGCCTCATTTTGGCTATAGTCTTCCAACGTGCTGCAGCTGTGCAAGCTAACAGGGACAAATCATCCTCAAAACCAGGCCAATCTAAGCCTATCCAAATTAGATAAGTATTGAATTATATTGATCTGGAATAGGAAATCTAGTTAGAGGAGCAGGGTTATTCCGTCGCTTCTAGAACTAATCTTTGCTGTAAAGATAGGGAAGGAAAGAGTTTCTCCTTCTAATATAGACAGCGTGATTAGGGTATAGTGGTTTTATAATCACCTTTGCCTTCTGGAACCAGGGATAATTCTGTAACTAAAACCTATAGAAATTTGTTTCATTTTCTGTAACTTTAAGATCTGTGCCAGGTTTACAACCTTGTATGAATAAACATCGCTTTTTTGAAGTTTTCCAGACTCAGTCGTTCAATATTTTTAGGACAGCTTATAGGGATTTGCAGTTCGCCCGGATAAAGGACGGCACATTTCAGCTTTATAGTTTTTTTATTGTCTGGCGAACGGCACAGTTTTGAGGTCGATCAGCGGTTTTTCCGCTTGAGCTAGCCTGCACGGCCATAGAGACTTTGAATTTGTTGGTCTGTTGCAGTGAAGCTTGCTGCCAGGCCGATAGGCAAGTGAGAGAGTGGGGCTCCATTCCTTCAGCTTCTGCAGTATCCTGCTCTTCAGCTCGCGTGTGTGCGAGTAGCCCCGCGGCTGCTTCTGCAATTGCACGGCTGTGCAAAACCCAGCAATCTACCCTGAGCTCCTTCGGCGGCAGGCATCGAGCCGCGGAGCTCCAGCAGTAGTCTTTGGGCTCACATGGAGGTGGTGAGTCCAGAAGCACCAGGCCGGGACCCAGATAAGCCTGGCAACTCCGA
Organism: Anolis carolinensis; assembly: GCF_035594765.1. Lineage (NCBI taxonomy): Eukaryota > Metazoa > Chordata > Lepidosauria > Squamata > Anolidae > Anolis > Anolis carolinensis. Next base: position 50,445,318 of record NC_085846.1, read on the forward strand.
AAGAAAGTTCTGGCTGAGTCTTCACAGTGGCTAGGATCTCGGTCGGGACAGTCGCCTGGCGGTGGTGACCTGCCTCATCGTCCGGCAGTGGTGACCTGCCTCATCGTCCTGCGGTGGTGACCTGCCTCATCGTCCTGCGGTGGTGACCCGTTTCATCGACCTGCGGTGGTGACCTGTTTCATCGACCTACGGCGGTGACCTGTCTCATCGTCCTGCGGTGGTGACCTCCCTTCACAGTGGGGAGGAGGCGTCTCTTCTCTCCTCCTTTCCAAAGCCAGCCTCGGTGCTCCTTCGGCGGCAGGCCTCGAGCCGCAGAGCACGAGGTGCTTGAAAATTTGGCGAAGTCGCCATTTTGGCAGTTTACGTCACTCGGGCAAGGGAGGTATCAAGTGGCAAGTTGCTGTCAGTTGGCATTTTGCAGCTTGCCCACCAAAGTCTGGCGCCAAAGGTCATAATCTTTGTAAAGTATAGTTACTTAGTGATATATATTGCTATGGTTAAGTGCTGTGCATTGTATTATATATTGCATTTGCTTTTATTGTAAATTTACTTGCAGGTATATTGCATTTGCCTTTGTTGTAAATTTACTTGCTACTAAGAATATATAATGTCTATGCAATTTCAAGATGATGCAGATGGTATATCTCCTTCTGAGGCTGAAATTAGGAATGAAAGGCCCCAAAGGATAAAGCACCCTTCAGCCAAGATGCTAGCCCATCTAATAGACGAAAAGGAGCTCCTCCATGTGAGGTTAGGTTCGGCATGGGAGCGCATCACAACATTGATGGGCAGAATAGAGAGCTTGGGTATTACAAGGGTGCCATCCATATTACAGACAGACCTCGAAGAGACCTTCGGTCTTTGGAGGGGTTTAGTGTCTAAGATAGTCCAGGTCCTCGAGCGCATTAACGCCAAGGATTCAGAGTTAGAAATAGTGAGTGTTTTAGCTGACACTAATGTGAAAGAAAATAGGGTGAGGGCAATCCTAGCTTCCTTATGCAGCCATGAGACCGATCTTTTAAAATCACCTGCTGTGGCACTTAGTCTTAAGTCCAACCGCTCTAGCCAGGTATCTAAACTAAGGGAGCGTGCATCGTCTAAACACAGCCACTCTAGCAAGTCTTCTGCTGCTGGGAGTGCCATCTCTTCCCTAGCTGCCTTGCACATTAAGGAGGCTGCACGTCTGGAGCTACAGAGCAAGGTGGCGGAGGCGGAAGCTGATGCAAAAGTAGCTGACCACACTTTCCACCTTAAAGAGGAGGAACAGCGACTCCAAATAGAACAGGCCCAAAGGCAATGTGAAATAGAAATGCTTAGAATAAGGATGGATGCTACTGCCAAAAAGGTAAAAGCTGAGACTTTGGCCAAGGTCCTAAGTGGGCAACTCACAGAAGAAAATGTAAGTCAGTTGCCAATGCAGGACCCTTCCTCCAAGGTGCTTGTGCATCTTAATAACTTAAACAGCCAGCTTTCTGATGAAGAACATGAAGACTTCTCTCTGCGGTCAGAACAGGGCCCTAAAGTTGCCTTCAGGCTGCCGGAAGTTCAAAGCGTCATAGCGGGGAGCTCCTCTTTGCTTAGGTTGCCTGTGCCTCCTACTAAGATCCTCGAGCAGCCAACTGAACCATCAAAGCCTATCACCAATTGGGCCCTACAAGCAAGTCTAAAGGGAACCATCGGTCCATCTACGCACGATGTCATCCCTCCAAAAGATCAAAGGTCGACGCCAGGAGCATGGTGGGATTTCTCCACGCAGCAACCAACACCACACTTGTTCCCATCAACACCAGAATCCCAGCTCGTCTCTATCCTTAGAAGTCCCAAAAGAGACCTCAAGGACAAGGGAGTTGAAAAGTTTTCAGATAAGCCTGAGGAATTCCTTCTCTGGAAGGTCACCTTCAAGAGGGCAATTAGAGACTTAAAGTTGTTGCCTGAAGAAGAGCTGACCCTGCTAGGCGCCTGGTTGGGTCCAGCATCATCTTCTCAAGTTAAGAGAATATATGCAGCCCACGTAGCTGACCCCGACAAAGCCTTGGAAAAGGCTTGGGACAGATTACATCAGCGGTATGGAGCTAGCACGGAGATTGAAGCATCTCTAATGGACAAGCTGCAAAGGTTCCCAACCTTAAAGCCCAAGGACTGCAAGCTCCTGTGGGACCTCAGTGATCTTCTTGCAGAGTTAGAGTCGGCCAAGGAGAATCCAGAGTTGCCTGGACTGCAGTGCCTCGATCAGCATCTGTCCCAGCGGCAGATTCTGGGCAAACTTCCCTTCGCCCTGCAGGAAGACTGGGGAAAACAGGTTTTTAACTACAAGGAGGCCCATTCTCAGGGGTACCCACCGTTTTCCCATCTGGTCCAGTTCATCACCAGAGCGGCCAGGGAAAGGAATGATCCAGAGACGGGCCTGCCCACCTTATATCAGGGGATCCATCCAGGGAAGGCACCTGAAGTGGACAAGAAACCACCTAGAGAGGCCAATAGACCTGTCAGCGTAAAGGCAGTCGAAACTCAACACAAGACTGACAAAACCAGGTCAGAAGTAAAAGAGTTGCTTTGCCCTATTCACCAAAAGCCTCACTGCTTGGCCAACTGCAGGGAGTTTAGTAGGAAGACATACAAAGAAAGACAACAGCTAGTTCAAAAGCAGGGAATCTGCTTTAGATGCTGTGGAGCAACTCCACACTTTGCATCCAACTGCAAAGAAAACGTCAAGTGTGAGAAATGCAACAGCCTCAAGCATTGCACTGCAATGCACAACTCCAGTGTCATCTCCCACCCCAAAGGGAACGCTTCACCAAAAGAAAAGTCAGCAGTCGAAGACACCGACAAGCCAGCCGTACCAGAGATGCAGGTGGACGTTTCAGCAGTCGCCTGTACAGAGCTGTGTTCTGACTCGCACCAGTACAGAGTTTGTCATCCTATCTGCCTAGCGGATGTATATCCAGCCAAGAGCCCTTGGCTTCAAAAGAGACTCTATGTGGCCCTAGATTCACAGAGCGATGCCTCCCTAGCTACTCCAGAGTTCTTCCGCATGTTTGACCTTAAAACCAAGATGGTCGACTACACCATGACTACATGTGCAGGAAAAAAGAAGTTGCAGGGTCGCATAGCATCTGGCTTTGTTGTCTCCTCTTGCGACCAGAAGAGACAGTTCAAGCTGCCAGATCTGATTGAGTGTTCCTCCATCCCTCGGAACAAAAAGCAAATTGTAACTAGAGAAGTTGTGGAGGCTCATCCACATTTGCGACGATTGAAGAATGCTATACCAGTATTTCAGCCAGATGTGGACATTGCCCTTTTGCTTGGTTCGGACTGCCCGAGCTTGTTTTGTGTGAACGATCAAGTTAAAGGACCTCCAGGTGCACCTATCGCACAACAATTGCCATTAGGCTGGACAGTCATAGGCCCAGTGTGCATAAACAAGATGCACTCACCATCGTCGTTGGACTCCAATCAAGCACGGGTGCTTAAAGGTGGACGTCCTACACTTGTGCGCAGTTGCCTAAGTCACATCTCAGTCTACTGCCAAGGAATAACTCCAGAGTATTCCTCCACCTTCAAAGTCTCTGAGAGAGACGAAGCCATAGCGCTCTCGAAAGATGAGCAAAGGTTTTTGGACATTATGAATGCTCAAGTCTCACAAAGTGCAGAGGGAAATTGGGTAGCCCCTTTGCCCTTTAAGTCAGATAAGCCCACTTCGCCAAACAATAGACACATGGCAGGGAAAAGACTCTGGTCCCTAAAGAAAAGAATCCATCATCAGGGTAGAACTCTAACTGAGGCAGCCCTTAGAAATGAAGGTCTGTGGGTAGTTAATGCCAAAAGGTTGGTCAACAGTTGTATTTTCAAATGTGTTAAATGCAGGCGCCTTAGGCGAAACTGTCAAAGTCAGTTAATGGCAGAACTACCTCAGGATAGGACTTTGACAGACCCACCCTTTTCCCATGTGGGAATCGATGTGTTTGGTCCTTGAGAAATTTGTTTCATTACAAGAAAAACCAGTGGTGTTGTAAATAACAAAAGATGTGCGGTTTTGTTTACTTGTTTGTCAGTACGAGCTGTCCATATAGAGGTTGCAGAGGGAATGGACACTTCATCATTCGTAAATGCCTTGAAAGGGTTCATAGCCCTCAGAGGGCCAATTGAGTCAATTTGGTCGGATTGTGGCACCAATTTTGCATGTGCAGACCTTAGCCAACCACTTTTGGAAGAGGTGGAAGGCCGAATACTTAAGCCAGCTTCAAACCAGATGACTCTAGCAAAACCCAAAGGACAATGTCAAGGTGGGAAACCTTGTGTTGCTAAAGGACAAAGACTTGCCCCGCCATGCCTGGCCTATACTAAAGACCTTTCCTTGCCCTGACGGTAAGGTTAGGAAAGTTCAGATAAAGACTCATAGTAAGGACAAAACGTCTGTCCTAGACAGACCAACCAGCAATCTCGTGTTGCTTGTCCAAAGTGTGTAAGTTTTATACTGTTTTATTGTTGTGTATACAAAGGTGTTTGTATGTTTTTGAGTGGTAAATTCCCACATCCTGGGAATTTAAGCGGGGAGTGTTCCGTCCCCCAGGACGATGGTTTGCCTTACATTTTGTTTCAGCCTCTGGCTGCAAAAGCCCAGGAAAAGTGACTTGGAGTCTGCAAGAGCTGGCTGCAGTTTTCTTTGCAATGATTGGTCAAAGAGTACAACATCTTAGGACCACCCTTTTTTACCAGGGTCTAGTCTCCATTTTGGAGCCTCATTTTGGCTATAGTCTTCCAACGTGCTGCAGCTGTGCAAGCTAACAGGGACAAATCATCCTCAAAACCAGGCCAATCTAAGCCTATCCAAATTAGATAAGTATTGAATTATATTGATCTGGAATAGGAAATCTAGTTAGAGGAGCAGGGTTATTCCGTCGCTTCTAGAACTAATCTTTGCTGTAAAGATAGGGAAGTTTCTCCTTCTAATATAGACAGCGTGATTAGGGTATAGTGGTTTTATAATCACCTTTGCCTTCTGGAACCAGGGATAATTCTGTAACTAAAACCTATAGAAATTTGTTTCATTTTCTGTAATTTTAAGATCTGTGCCAGGTTTACAACCTTGTATGAATAAACATCCCTTTTTTGAAGTTTTCCAGACTCAGTCGTTCAATATTTTTAGGACAGCTTATAGGGATTTGCAGTTCGCTCGGATAAAGGATGGCACGTTTCAGCTTTATAGTTTTTTTATTGTCTGGCGAACGGCACAACAAACATCCAGGATCGCACAATCAAATCCAGCCTTTGCTTAAAAAACTCCAGAGAAGGAGGCTCCACCACACTCTGAGGCAGCCTATTCTCCTGCCAAATACAGTAGAGTCTCACTTATCCAAGACTTGCTTATCCAACGTTCTGGATTATCCAACGCATTTTTGTAGTCGATGTTTTCAATATATCATGATATTTTGGTGCTAAATTCGTAAATACAGTAATTACAACATAACATTACTGTGTATTGAACTACCTTTTCTGTCAAATTTATTGTATAACATGATGTTTGGGTGCTTAATTTGTAAAATCATAACCTAATTTTATGTTTAATAGGCTTTTCCTTAATCCCTCCTTATTATCCAAGATATTTGCTTATCCAAGGTTCTGCCAGCCCGTTTAGCTTGGATAAGTGAGACTCTACTGTAGATCTTATGTCAGAAAATTCTTCCTAATGTTTAAGAGGAGTCTTTCTTCTCGCAATTTGAATGCATTGCTCCACATCCTAGTTCAAACATATCATGTTGGTGACTCACTTTTTAAGAGATGCAAATTAATAATTTGTGGGGTTAATTTGTGGGATAACAATAATTTAATTATTATCTCCATTAAGATATACTGCTCTGCTTGTCTGCCAAATCTATCTAATCTAAATCTAAATCCATAATAAAAGTGAAAACCCGTATATGTGTATGTGGCACTCGTGTCCGCTCACATAGACAACCTCTGGCCTCCACAAACAGGCTATACTCCCCACTGCTCAAAACCCAGCAAGTCACTACTTTGCACTGACATTGAGGTTACAGCGAGCACCATGAACATGTACCCCACCCCCTGCCAATGTCCTCCCCAAACACTACAAACCACCACCCAAGGAATACTTTCATTTGGGGACAATTTAATCCTACATTTTGCTATTTCTTCCACCACAGGCAGGCATTCCAGGGTTCTCCATTGCTATGGAATTTGCATGACCCCGCCTACTGCCCTTCCCTTTCAAATCTGTCTACAAAACAAACAACAGAATTGAGCTGCAACTAAACTTACTGCAGGAGTTTGGGAGATTTAAGTTGTAGTTTAGCCTGCATAAAGTCAGACCATTGTGACTCCTACTGGAGAATTTATAGGAGTTATAGTTCACCTACACCCAGAACGCTATAAACCCAAACAATGATGGCTCTGGACCACATTTGCCATCCATACCTGATACGCCCAGATTTGACTACTGGTGGGTTTCGAGGGGAATTGACCTGGACATTTGGGAGTAGTAGGTACTGGGATTTATAGGTCACCTCCAATGAATAAGTACTTCAAACCCCACCGATGATGGACCAGGACCAAACTTTCCACACAGAGCCCCCATAACCAATACAACCTATTGGACAAGTTGGGGGGAAAGAAAGTTATAGTTCACCTGCATCCAGAGAAACAGTGACCCCCACTGACAATGGACCACGACCACACTTAGCACAGAGAACCCACATGACCAACTGAGCATACTGCAGGTGTTAGTGGGAAGCCAGGCAATGACCACCCAATGACATATCTGGACCACACTTGGTACACAGATCCAAAATGCCCAACTTTTCATACTGGCAGGGTTTCGGGAGGATTGAGCCACGCTTCTACGAATTGTAGTTCACCCACTCCAAACACAATACATAACATTGAAAGACAAATAATACCATTCTCAAATGACCTGGGCATCGCCGGGTCCCCAAGCTAGTGTACTATAAATAAAACCATGCATTCACAGTTGCGGAGATATCAGTTCTTTGGAATGCTGTCTGCACTGACATCCTCTGGCCACTGAGAATAAAGACTGAATTTTCCCTCAACCCATCTGTGTCTCATCTGGACTTCCAGAAACTACACACTCTGTGCCCCAAACCTGTGATTTTAGCAGAGCTGAAATCACACAAGATTGCATGCATGGGAATAAATAACTATAGGCTCGCTTATTTATTATGACTTCACATCATCTAAATTACATCAAAAAATACATTAGGCTCTGTGGTGTTATCATCTCTTTTGAAAGCTATTCATTTGGTTTTAAAGTCCCTTTTTGGATGACAGACTGAAATGCCATCTGTCATCCTAAGACCAGACTCATAAATGGAATGCCATCATTGTGTTGCTGTCACAATCAAGGAGCATTGAACGCTGAGGAGATAATTGCCTTAAATGCCAATGGCTTCCGCTTGGGAAAGGTAGCAGTTTTCAGAATTAAACTCAGACTGAATGAAGGCAATTGTTTTCTTGTGTATCTTTAACTTTCTTTTCTGCTGTTTCCCCAAAAAAGAACATGGATTGAACTGTTTGTCAGTTTGCCCTTGCTTGGCTAGTGGCTTTTTTTAGAAATTGAGCTCAAGCTTAGACCACATATAAATATTTATTTCTTGATGACATCAGCAACAATGAGTCTTCACAGATTTAAAAAATACCTAATAGAATTTAAAAAATCAAATACAGTAGAGTCTCACTTATCCAACATAAACGGGCCGACAGAATGTTGGATAAGCAAATATGTTGGATAATAAGGAGGAATTAAGGAAAAGCCTATTAAACATCAAATTAGGTTATGATTTTACAAATTAAGCACCAAAACATCATGTTATACAACAAATTTGACAGAAAAAGTAGTTCAATTACTATGTAGTAATTACTGTATTTACGAATTTAGCACCAAAATATCATGATGTATTGAAAACATTGACTACAAAAATGTGTTGGATAAGCCAGAATGTTGGATAAGCAAGTGTTGGATAAGTAAGACTCTACTGTAGTTGAAAGACTAAAGGGGCCATCCAGTCCCATTACCTGCCATGCCTTTAAATTCAATCAAAGCACTTATCAATTCACATATTCTTTTCTGAGCTGAATCTATACCTACAAAATACTGTATATACTCGAGTATAAGCCTAGTTTTTCAGCCCTTTTTAAGGGCTGAAAAAGCTCCCCTCGGCTTATACTCAAGTGAGGATCCTGGCTGGCTTATGTTTGGGTCGGCTTATACTCAAGTATATAGGTAATCAGACCTAGACAGTCTTATTGAAGTCTTATTATTATTATCATAAATTACAATTTTATGTAAACATTCAAAAACATTTAACTTATTGATGCCTCAAATAATGTAATTTTATTAGTATTTATTTTTATTTTTGAAATTTGCCAGTAGCTGCTGCATTTCCCACCCTCCGTCTTATACTCAGTCTTATACTCCGTCTTATACTCCGTCTTATACTTATACTTATAGGTTTTCCCAGTTTTGTGATAAAATTAGGTGCCTCGGCTTATATTCAGGTGAGCTTGTAACTCGAGTATATACAGTAATTTGTTCTTATCTCAATTCTGGTGCTTTTGGAACACATTATATTCCTCCATTTTCATAGTGAAAGCATTTTGTTTAGGTTTTAATACATTTTTTACTTTCACACCAGAAGCAACTTGCAGTTTCTCAAGTCGCTCCTGACACGAAAAAAATCGCAAAAATCTCGATCTTTTTTTTTTAAATGCCACTTACAGCAGGAATATGGTGGGTCATTTCTCTAATTGGCCATTACAAGATGCGGACTGGAAATCCTCCTCATTTTCCACTGGAGGAAGCTGCTTCCCAGCATATACACTTCCTTCACAGATCTATTCTCCAGCACATGGAGCAAGTCATGTGGAGTATCGATCATCTGCAGCATTAAAGGCTAGTAATGCATTTGTATAGACATCTAGATAAAGTAAACTAGATAGACCCTTTTTTGTAGACAGAATATATGGACATCCCATGGATTATCATCAGCAGACATACCAACATAATGACAAAAAATGTGGATAGTCACATAGTAGACTGATACTTCTATGCAATGACATGTCCTATCCACATATTCATAGTGTGTTAAGAGTCAGATGCCAGCCAATGTAAATAACTCAGTTTATTGCAAAACAACACAAAAGAGCCCAGGAAACAATGAAAAAAGGGCTCAAAACACTTTCTCTTCAGTGTGAAATAACAATGTCCAAAAAGAACTCAAAAAACCCAAACTCAGGATATAATCCGGATTATCCTGGGAAATAATCCAGATTAAAACAAACTAAGCCGAAACGGCTGGAAACTCGCTTGACCTACTCGATGGAGCTTAACAAACACAGGAAAGCTACCAGCAACTACCCACAGTGACCAGCGGCCACACTATGCCCCAAAACATTGTTGAAGCCCAACTGCGTCGTAAAGGAGAAGTCACAGCTGCCACAACCGGTCCGCGTCATTAAGGAGAAGTCACAGGTGTCGAGTTCCAGTCCGCGTTGTTAGGAAGAAGTCACAGGCGTCGAGTTCCAGTCCGCGTTGTTAGGGAGAAGTCACAGGCATCGAGTTCCAGTCCAAGGTCAACATAAAGAGCCAAAGCGATGGAGGCAAGCCGGCAGCTAATGCATAAAACCAACACAGGACAATCCAGCACAAACCCACACAATGCCAGCCCCCGTTGCCACTGAAAACCCGGGTTAACACATCCCAAAGCAGTCTTCCAAACACGTCTTCTGAAACAGAGATCCCGAAAAGCACCCAACAAAACACCTTGCAAGGTTACATTAGCAACAAACTTACAAGTCCTCCTCTGAACTTGAGCCAGCCAACGCCCCATCCACAGCTGAACCTTGTTGCTGCAAATCCTCATCAGAGTTGGAGTCGCCCAATGCCCCACCTCCAGCTGTAGCCCTTCTATGATCTCTCCAGCCAGACCACCTTCTATCCAAACCCATACCTCCCCAGGATCCATCTGTATCTTCTCTGTGCCATCCCTCAAATGTACCACTGCTTGTGGGTTCCTCAAGAATCTCCCAGATCTCCTGAACCCTAGTCCAATCCATCTCTTCACTCCCAGAGTCTGACATCCCATCCCACTGACTCCCAGCCCCACAATCCCTTTCAAAACCCTCAAAGGAATCATCATCAGTGGGTTCCATATGTATTTCCCAGATTCTCTTCCTTTGTTGCTCCTCATCTGAGTCTTGCTCACGAGTAGTTTTCCTGCCTCTTTTAACACAACTAGTAGTATCTCTACTCGAAGACTCCATCACAACATTGTGTGTGGAAAAACTTTCCCCAATCTGCATGATACTCTCTTTTGTTCGAATATTTCTGTTTGCCTTGCTTCCACATCTCCTTAACCTCTCAGGAAATGACAAAGCGACTTGTCCTTTTCACCTGCTAACCTAAAACATTTTTTGTGTGCATACACTGTGCCTACATTCCTGAAAACATCCTGATAGCTCAGTGAATTTTTCCCCGAGTCTTATACTATAATACTGTTAGGATCCTGTCCTTAAGTCCTACCATGCTCCCTCTTGCCCTTTACTATTTATAACCATACTGAATATTTTAACTATCCAGACATGCTTCCAGACATTTCACCACATTGCAATATATATCAGCTATCTGGTTTTTTGCTTATAATACTCAGCATAATTGGACAATGGACAATGGCAAATATCATGAATCACCAATTCTCCAGAGGACAATGGGAAATCACAACAATTGTTGTTGTTTTTTAATCGTTTTTCCCCCCTTTTCCCCCTTTTTTACTACCTCTCTTTGTTTTTTCCAACCTTTTCTTTCTGACAACTCTGTCTCACTATCCCTACACAATTGTTTTCCTCGCTTTCACTGTATTTACTACAGTAGAGTCTCATTTACCCAACATAAATGGGCCGGCAGAACGTTGAATAAGTGAATATGTTGGATAATAAGGAGAGATTAAGAAAAAGCCTATTAAACATCAAAATAGGTTATGATTTTATAAATTAAGCACCAAAACATCAAGTTATACAACAAATTGGACAGAAAAAGTAGTTTAATACGCAGTAATGCTATGTAGTAATTACTGTATTTATGAATTTAGCACCAAAATATCACAATGCATTGAAAACATTGACTACAAAAATGCGTTGGATAATCCAGAACGTTGGATAAGTGAGTTTTGGATAAGTGAGACTCTACTGTACTTCATAATATACCGTATATACTCAAGTATATGCCGACCCGAATATAAGCTGCAGCACCTAATTTTACCACAAAAAACTGGGAAAACATTGACTTCAGTATAAGCCAAGATACCAATAAAATTACATTAATTGAGGCATCCGTAGTTTAAATGTGTTTGAATCTTTACATTAAACTGTAATTTAAGATATGACTGTTCAACTCTGATTGAATCATTTTTCATCTTCTTCCTTTTAATAATCATAGAGTGAAATAATAAATGTAATAATAATAGAAAATGCAGTAAAATAATACATGTAATAATAAATAGGGTAAAATAATAAATGTATTAATAATAATAAAAATAGAGTAAAATAAATGTAAAAGTAACAACAATAATAGAGTAAAATAATAAATGTAACAATGTAACAAATGTAACAATACCAATAATAATAAAGAAAAATAATAAATATACCATATATACTTGAGTGTAAGCCGACCTGAATATAAGCCCACCAGGACCCTCACCTCCTATAAGCCAAGGAGGTGTTTTTTTTTTTCAGTCCTAAAAAAGGGATGAAAAACTAGGCTTATACTCAAGTATATACAGTAATAAAAATTATTTTAAGAAAATACTAAGCATAATTGTATATTAGACTAACCATTCTTTAATTCTCATATATATAATAAGAATTATGGGTAGTGTGAGAAACTACTTGTTAGCAAAATAGTATCTTGATAGCAACCTGCATATATTTCTCTCCATCTATGTCTTATTTTATAAAAATTAAAAATCTGATAATTATAGTGTCCATGATTATTGATATAATATTTTTTTCCTCTGGAAAAAAATACTATTAAACTACCTGGGGATGCAAGCTGCAATCACTTCTTCATGCTAAAATCCTCTCTAGTTTAAGCAGCAAATTGAGAGGAGCATTTTTGAAACACCAAAGTCCTTTCTATTTTTAGTCCTTTTTAAGCTCTTTAACCTGCTATGCTGCTTTAATTCTAACCACTAAAAATAAGCCTGACTGACACAACCCAATTTCATTGAAAAGAGATGGGTGGGAAAGAGAAACATGAGGAAAGTCTTCAAGGCTGTAGGAAAGAAAGGTTTATTGGGAGGTGGGGGAAAAAGGTCATTTTATTATGGAATTTAAATCAGTAGGATTTATCCAGACGTCTGGATAAATCACAACAGAGAGAAACAGCATTTCAAGGAAAACCTTGTAAACACTTACTGAATGTTGAATAAGAATTATAGAATTCATATAGTTGGAAGCGATCACATGGACTATCCAGTCCAACCCCCTGCCATGCAGGAAAAACAATTAGAGCACGCTTGACAGATGGCCAGCCAGCCTCTGTTTAAAAGTCTTATGGTCAGAAAATTCTTCCTCACGTTCAGGTGGAATCTCCTTTCCTATCACTTGAAATATCCCAGGACGTCATCATACTGATCCCCCCCCCCCATTTTGTTCCGTTTCGTCAGCAATCACCAATGAAAATTAAGTGTGTGTGGCACACTTTGTTATTTGTTATTAACTATAACAAATATTGACAGAAAAGGGGTTTATATATATTCTTATACCAGTGTGTATTTGTTATAGTTGATATCGTTATAAAAGTAAGAAACCTGTCAGGACTTTGTACAAACAGGATACTTATGTTTTCTTTTAAGATTAATAGAATCATAAATATGTATAAGGTATAAGGTAGTGTGAATACTTTTATGTAAATTGTTTTCTTAAAAATCTTTGTTTCCGTATTACACGACTTTTCATACTTGGGCCCAACCATCTGGGGTCGGGCTGTGGTGGAGGCTGGTGAGCAGCCTGCTGCAATAAATCACTCTGACCATGAGGTCATGAGTTCGAGGCCAGCCCATGAGTTCGAGGTGAGCACCCATCAATTAAAAAAAAATAGCCCCTGCTCGTTGCTGTTAATGTGGGATTTGTGTATTGATAGTGCTTAAATGCAATTTGTGCCATGCTTGTATTGCAACTGATTGCATCATCCAGAATGTACCATAGTGTGGAAACAGTTAATTGCCAAGAAGCTATGATGACCTTGATGTGTGACTGGACTAGGGAGTATCCAGACACAAGTGTTTGTGCATAACGATTGCATCAGTTCAGTTCAGTTCAGTTGGGTTCTGTCTGCTTAGAGTTTGAGTCAAGTTCTGTTGGAGAACAGAGCAGTCCTGTGTTCTTCTGTCGTCTGCAAGTCTGTTTGTGTTGATTATTGCTGCATACAGTAAAACTTTGTAAATAGTTTTACCAACGTCTCTGAGTGTCTCTTTGTTCTGCGTTCCACTGCTTCCATCCAACTACTGCTGTGCTGCAAATACTCTGACAATTGCTGACCTAGCAACCCGAAAGATAGTTGCAGCGATCAAGTAGGAAATAAGGTACTACTTATGAAGTGGGGAGGCAAATTTACGACGTTGGAATGAGGAAGTGCCGTCACAGTGGATGATGAAGCAGCTGCTCCCCCCCCCCCCCCCGTGGTCAAAATTGAACATCCCCTCAGAAGAAGGTTAAATTGCCTCTGCGTCTGTCTCTGTCTCGGTTCTATGTGTATATGGGCATTGAATGTTTGCCCTATATGTATATAATGTGATCCGCCCTGAGTCCCCTTCGGGGTGAGAAGGGTGGAATATAAATACTGTAAATAAATAAATAAAATAATAAATCTTTACCAAGGCCCAGGCAAAGAACCCCCTGATGCTGCCACCTGCCAGCCATGGGGACAGGTGCTGGCAGTGTTGCTTGGATGTGTGGATAACGGTAGTGAGGTGGTGGCGCAGGTCACCACCTCCTGCACCTGGGATACCAGGCTGTCAAGAATTCCGTCCCTGTTTCCCCAGCCTTTCCAAATCCTCCTTCAGTCCCAGCACCGGAGAGAGCACATGACTGAGAAGAGCTGTGGGAGCACTCAGGGTCTTTGTGGCCTCTAGGAAGGGTTAGAGCACAGAGACCAGTAAGAGATGCAGTCCCAGTTGTATTTCAACAGGGTTGTCTGCACAGGGCCAAGACCCTCCAATTCCAGGATGAGGCCATGGATCACCTTTCGCTGTTCCACCAGCCACTGGATTACCAGGAAGGTGGAGTTCCAGTGTATATAGCACTGAATGTTTGCTATTCTTGGTTTTTAGAAGCTGCTTTGAATCGGGGGGGGGGGGGGGAGAGCGGGTGGGTTAAAAGTTAAAAATTATTATTATTATTTTATTGTATGACACAGCAAACAAGATAGATATGCTGGATTTCGTATCACAAAATCACAAGTTGAACACTTCCCAAGTGTCTAGGACTGTGTGATGTATTTTCGGATGATGCGTGCAGATCCCAGTAGGGTGGCCTTTTGCAGTTGACAGATCATAGAATCATAGAATCATAGAATCATAGAATAGTAGAGTTGGAAGAGACCTCATGGGCCATCCAGTCCAACCCCCTGCCAAGAAGCAGGAAATCGCATTCAAAGCACCCCCAACAGATGGCCATCCAGCCTCTGCTTAAAAGCCTCCAAGGAAGGAGCCTCCACCACAGCCCGGGGGAGAGAGTTCCACTGTCGAACAGCCCTCACAGTGAGGAAGTTCTTCCTGATGTTCAGGTGGAATCTCCTTTCCTGTAGTTTGAAGCCATTGTTCCGTGTCCTAGTCTGCAGGGCAGCAGAAAACAAGCTTGCTCCCTCCTCTCTATGACTTCCCTTCACGTATTTGTACATGGCTATCATGTCTCCTCTCAGCCTTCTCTTCTGCAGGCTAAACATGCCAAGCTCTTTAAGCCACTCCTCATAGGGCTTAATTTTGTCATAATTAAGATCATAATTTTGTCAATGTCTATTGTTTCCAAAAGCCGGCTGAGATCTTTTGGCACGGCACCCAGTGTGCCCATCACCACCGGGACCACCTGCACTGGTTTCTGCCAGAGTCTTTGAAGTTCAATCTTGAGGTCCTGATAGCGGCTGAGTTTTTCCTGTTGTTTTTCGTCAATGAGACTGTCACCTGGGATGGCGACACAATGATCCAAACCTTTTTCTTTTCCACAACTGTGATGTCTGGTGTGTTGTGTTCCAGAACTTTGTCAGTCTGGATTCGGAAGTCCCACAGTATCTTTGCGTGCTCATTCTCCAATACTTTTGCAGGTTTGTGATCCCTCCAGTTCTTTGCTGCAGGGAGGTGGTACTTGAGGCATAAGTTCCAATGAATCATTTGGGCCACATAGTTGTGCCTCTGTTTGTAGTCTGTCTGTGCGATTTTCTTACAGCAGCTGAGGATATGATCAATGGTTTCGTCGGTTTTCTTGCACAATCTGCACTTTGGGTCATCAGCTGATTTTTCGATCTTGGCCTTAATTGCATTTGTTCTGATGGCTTGCTCCTGGGTTGCAAGGATCAGGCCTTCTATTATTATTATTATTATTATTATTATTATTATTATTATTATTATTATTATTATTATGACAAAGGGTCAAAGAAAGACAGGATTGGCAAAAGGGCAAAGCAAGAGAGAAACGTTTCTACAGCAACAGAACCAGAAAGGAGAGAGAGAGAGAATCTCCAGAGAATCTTCTTCGCACGATTGCCTTCTCTGCCTTCTCAGTTGACAGTGCTGCTGCATCTCCAGCCATCCAGTTTATCTGAAGTTTTATTTGCATTGGAGGGTGAGAAAATCTATATGTGACTTAATCTGTAGTCCCTTTTAGCTTAGCCTGCAGCCAACTTATATTGATCAGGAATACTGTTTTTCGCATCAGTCTTTTTCCTTTGAGAAACATTTTATATCGAACCGAGGCTGTTCTGCTGGATTTTGACATTGTCTGTCTTCTTAATAAAGAAATAATTGTTTTTGCTTCAAAATCAGCTTGTCCCTGACCTGATTTTTGCCTTTCTTTCTGATTTTTGCAGTTTTTGCTTTTTGATTGGCAGTGGAGTGGCAGAAAAGCTGAAGCAATGCATTTGTGAAGAAAAGTGGTGACTTTCAGGCTCTCAAAACATTTCTGATTAAGAAATCGCAACTTTTGAGGGCATATCTGTGCCCGTTCTTCCTGGCCAACAATAAACTCTTCCACCCAACAATGCATTAATCCCAGCTCTCAAGGTCACCGAGTCAGTCAACTCTTTGTCTCTTCTTGGGAACCAAAGATGTTTTCACACTTGTTGTTTCCTCACCTAAAACCCATTGTGAAATCCCAGCTGACAGGATTTAAACCATCAAAGGTAATCAGTCCTTGACCTTGCCTACATTCCTTTGAGCACCCAAAGAATAAGGACACAGAAAACAGGCATAAGATTCAAACTGAGCAATGACAGCTTATTAAATTTCTTTCCAGACCAGATAAGCTGCATCAGCGAACAGCCTCCACCAATTGCACCAATTGGCTCTCAGAGTGGGAAAACTCCATTTTTTAAATCTTTAATGTATCCATTGCCTTTAAGTCAGATTTGAAAGTGTTCTCTCAATCACTTTTGGCAGGTGAATAAAATCTCTGATCGTTGCTTTCATCCTGCCATGTCTCGTTTCAGATTGGAGCTCAGGCAAGCCAGGTAATCAAACACACGGTTCAGTGGAGCAGAAAAGACAGCAAAGTTGTGAAATGAGAATACTTTTCCTAACCCGACAGTTTGAAGACTGCTGGATTCTCACCCTTCACCAAGCAATATAATAAGAGAGTCATTGCCATTCACCTGGGGATGGGGAAAAATCTAGATTTGGGGAGGGTAACCGTATTAAAATCAATAACATGTCTGAATGTTCCAAAAATAAAACTTCTCAAGGATTGCACTAGATAGCCCATGTAGTCTCTTCCAACTTTATGATTCTTTAGGAACTGGGGGAGCGACGGCCAACAGGGAGCTCTGGCGTGGACTGGTCCATGAGGTCACAAAGAGTCGGAAACAACTGAACGAAAAAGAAGAAGAAGATTTATTTACACTTCTGTCAGATTTTTACTCAGGACTAATTATTTAAAATGTATAAGTACACATGAAGAGTCCTCCCAATTACTTTCAGTGGGCAATAGCATGGCATTCATCGGCCTTGCAAAGGCATTTAACACAGTAAATCGCAGTGCTCTCTGGACCATCCATCCAAATATCAGGTGCCCTGACAAATTTATGAACATCCTCCATGATGATATGACAACAGTCTTGGACAGTAATGGCTCCCAAGGTATTTAACCTCAGCAGACTGAAAGCCAAAACCAAGGTCACAACAACTCCAATATGCTGATGCGCATTCAGAAGAACACCTACAAGCCACTCTAACACCTACAAGCCACTCTAACACCTACAAACACCTTTGCAGAAGCATATGAGAAGCTCAACTTCTCACTGAACATCGATAAAATCAAAGTGCTCTTCCAGCAGTCGTCAGTCAATCCCTTTGCAATGCCAGGAATACAGCTTAATGGTTTAACATTAGAAAATGTTGACCATTTCCACTACCTTGGTAGTGCAGCATTTCATCGAATGAAGCAGAGAGTGTTTGAGGATCAGGACATCCGTAGGGATACCAAGGTACTTGTTTATAAAGCTGTTGTCCTCTCAACCCTGCTATACCCCTGTGAAAGATGGACTGTCTACAGACATCACAGTCAACTCCGGGAACGATTTCATGAGCATTGCCTCTGAAAAATCCTGCAAATCTCTTGGGAAGACAGACGGACAAATGTCAGCAAAGACCACCAGCATTGAAGCGATGCTCCTACGCCATCAACTCTACTGGACTGGCCATGTTGCCAGAATGCCTGATCACCATCTCCCAAAGCAGTTACTATACTCCCAACTCAAGAATGGGAAATGTAATTTTGGTTGACAGGAAAAGAGATTTAAAGATGGGCTCCAAGCCAACCTAGACACCAAGAACTGGGAAGACCTGGCTCATGAGTGGTCAGCTGTTACCCCCAGTGCTGCAGAATTCGAAGAGGAATGAATGGAAGGCTTAAGGGAGAAACATGCCAAGAGGAAGGCACATCAAGCCAACCCTGGTCAGGGCCACCTTACATCTGGAAACCGATATCTTCACTGTGGAAGAACATGCAGGTCAAGACTAGGTCTTCACAGCCACCTATGCATGCACCACCAAGACACTACACCTGGAGGACCATCATCCTCGAGCTACAAGGGATCGCCTAAATGAAAGTGCTTATCCACTGCTCTTTAACCCCAAGCTATGAACTATTCATGCTGGAAATATCCGTGACTGAAAATATAGAAACACACCTTTAAAATGTCCATATTTTTTACAGTACTCAGGAGGAGGTGACAGCACTGTAAGATCAAGTTGACTAGTTCTTATGTGTCCCCATAAATGATTGACTCACAAACAGGCAGAGTCTAGTGATATTTCAACCCACTAACATCATAGTATGATTGATCTAAGCTCCATAGTTTCTGTCTTTGAGATGAAATGGATCTTCCTTCAAAAATGGACAAATTTAGGCACAGGAATTATGTAAGTGTCAAAGTGTTCCATTTTAGTCAGAACTAGCGTGGGTATTGAGTACTATTATGGGCTAGTTCTCACTGAAAATAATTAGGGAGTATTTTCTCAAAGTCTGAAAAAAAGCCTTTCACTAACTTGAAATAAATGCTGGGCGGATGCATATGTCTTTTGTCATGTAGCACAAAGCTTTCTCCCAGAAAAGCAACAGAAGGTCTACATTTGCTTTGCTAACAGCATGTACAATCATTCCACCTGAAAAGCTAAATAAGGTAGACTCAGCTGGAACTTAAGCAACTGGAATTCTCAAGCAACCAGTCAAAATCAAAGAAATAATAAAAAACAACTAGCATTTCCATGAAAAGGCTATGTTTTTATTGGGGGAAGAACTGCTTTTTAAAGCCGACTGCTCCAACTGCAGACCTGTTCATATCTGTCCTTTGTATTTAGCATTCGGATCTTTTTTTCTGTGCCTGGAGGGATTTATGCTCACGGGAGATCCTGTGAATTTTATAGCTAGAACTGGGATTTCTAGAGGGATTTTATCACACAGTTAAGGCCAAGACATAAGGTGTTTTCCACCTATAGAACCGTGAAGCCAATAGGAAATTGAAAGTTATTTGGGAAGGCCAAGCTTGAACATTGTTTCCATCCTAAATATCTTGGTGTTACCTTAGATCAAGCCATGGCAGTTAAAATAGTATCAAAATGCATTGGTTTTATCCTACAACTGGAGCTTAGGGTTCAATTCCCACTCTTTCATGGGGGTTTTGAGCAAGCCACATACTTTCAGCTTTAATAGGAGGAAAAAGCAAATTTTGTGAGAAAAGCTCTGTGAAAGGTTCTAAACTATATTTGAAACAGTATGGAAAACACAGTGTTGACCTTTCTACGTATATTTTCTACATATACTTTTTGAATATCTGTTGATTCAGATACAAGAGCAGCTAATTTGTTGTTCTTGTTGTTGTGTGCCTTTGAGTCATTTCTGATACAAAAGGACATATGATTTAAATATGATTTTATTTTATTTTTCCATTTTCCAATTTTGCAATTCCTAAGTACTACTCACTCCACTTCCACTGCAGGGGAGTCAAGCCAGCCATATGTATGAAATCCACTTTTATTAAATTATATAAAGTATATGCTATATAATCTAATCAAATTAAATCAAATTAAATGCAACTGGAACTGTAAATGTATAAATCAGTCTTGCTCATTCACATGCTTGAGGTCAGGAAAACTTTCCAGAAATGTGAAAACAGTACACAAAAACAAGACTACTGATTAATATGGTTAAATACTTTGGAATAAGTTTTTCGTGATTACGACTGCATTTCCTCTTTAGCAACACCACTTGGTGAATATATCTAAAAGCAAAGTGTGGGCAGGCACTTTGATGGTATTAACTACCGTATTTACTTGATTATAATGCTCACTTTTTTTTTACTAAATTGCCTTCCCAAAGTTAGGGTGCACATTAGATTTGTGTAATATGGTAAATACTTTTTTGAGTTTCAGTGTTTTGAAATTTGAGGTGCACATTAGACTCAATGGCACATTAAACTCGAGTAAATATGTGATAATACATTTTCTATTCTTAGACGTTTATGTTGCTTTCCCTTGGTCTGTTATGAAGTGGGAAGGCGAGCCAATCATTGACTGCCCTTTGGGGTTTTCTTTGCTTTTCCTAATTTGGTGTTATCTGCAGTTTTGATAAGCATATCTTCTATTTCATCATCCCAATAATTTATAAAGATGTTGAACATCACTGGGTCTAGGAAAGCTTTGGTCTTTCAACCAGTTTAAAATTTACACAATAGTAGCTTTGTGTAGCTCCATGACTGATTTGATGTAGGGGTCCTCAAACCTTTTAAACCAATGGCCAGTTTTTTTAAAAAGGAATTTCTAGATTTAAAATTGGGAGTTGAGATTTCTTTACCACCATCACCATGTTGTTTCACAGCCATGGCACCTCTGGTAGTCCTGGTCAGCTGTTTATGTCCACTAGCATCATATAGGATCATTTGGAGCCAACTGAAATTCGAGAAATTCTTCCAGCGATGTACTCCTCACAAGAGCTATAACTTGTGGACAGACCATAAAGTAATTCAATAGACTCCAAGGAAGAAAGTTAAAGCATAAAAGTCCTTCAATAGTTCTCTAAACAAGCCCTCCTCCAAACAACACTTAAGGATCATCTACCTGTAGAATACCCTGAAAATGTTGAGAAACACTGAAATAAGCAAGACCTCTATTGTCACAGCCTTTGAACACAGCCACTGGATTCCAAACTAGGAAACACTCAGATTGGTTGATGAGAATGATAATGAGATCCAATATATCATCAATAAGAAATACAAAGCCTTCCAAATATGGCAAAGAGACATCAACTATGCTGCTAAGAAAAAGATATACATTATTGCAAAAGCTGAGGTCCAAAGAAGAAGTAGACAAATTAAGAATATTTGGTTAACAAAAAGAGCTCAAGAAATCCAATACCTTGCAGATGTCCATTACATAGGGATTGTTTAAAGCCATAAAGGTTATTTATGACACAACAAATCATAGCATACACCCTCTACGTTCATCAAAAGAAACCAAATTTCTAAAGGACAAAAAAAATCAATTGGACTATATTAGAAAGAGCAGTACATAATCTCCTTAACCACAGTTCCAATGTGGCTGAATAGTTTTTTTCACAAATTCTACAACAAAAAAAGGGATGAGCTTGCAGCACAAAGTCAGTAAAGCCATCTAAAAAATAATAAAGCCAGTGGACCATTGAGATCCCTGTTGAAATGTTTAAAGAAAGTGGGCCCAAGCCCACATAGTTCTATATGCTTATTGAAAAACTGTGGGTTGCCAAGAATATCCCAGCAAACCTCAGGGATGCCATTACCATCACTTTTTTGGGAAAAGGGCAAAAGAACAGACTGTGGAAACTATTGAGGTATCTCTCTTTTAACCTTTGCTGGAAAAATTCTTGCAAGGATCCCCACAAATTATCTTCCACCTATTTCAGAAGGTATCTTCCTTGAAACCCAATATAATTTCCGCCACTTCAGATGAACAGTGGATATAATGTTCACTGCATGAGAGCTCCAGAACCAAGGAACAAAATCAATCTTTGTATATGGCATTCATCAACCTTGCAAAGATCTTTGAAACTGAATTGTAATGCTCTCTAGACTATTCTCCTTGAAAATCAGATGCCCGGATAAATTTGTGAATATCCAGTGGCTCCTTCATGATGACATGATGGCAACAGTCTTTGACAGCAATGGCTCCCAAAGTGACCCATTTAAAGTGGGATCAGGTATCAAAAAGGGATGCCCTATTGCCTCAGCTGTATTTTCTGTCTTTCTTCTGTTGCTATGATTCTACATCTTGTTTTACAAGCTTCCCTCCGGTGTGGAAATCACACGTGGGATAGATGGCAAGCTCTTTAACCTCAACAGGCGGAAAGTAAAGTAACAACAACTTCTGTTAAGCAGTGCTCATTTAGAGGAAAGTCTACCAGCTACTTTAAACTGGTTAGCAGAAGCATATGAAAAGCTTGGCCTTTCACTCATCATTGAAAAAACTTTGAAGCTCAACATTTAAAAAATCTTCCAAATCTCTTGGGAAGAGAAGATGCCCACAAATGTCAGCAGAACAAAAGAAGCAAAGACCATCATCATTGAAAAGATGACTCTCTACCATCAACTTCGCTGGACTGGTCATCCTGTCCAAATGCCCGATCACCATCTCCCAAAGCAGTTACTTCACCCTCAACTCAAGAACAGAAAATGAAATGGACAAAAAAAGAGATTAAAGATGGGCTTAAAGCTAACCTTAAAAACTGGAATAGAACTGGGAAGCCCTGGCCGATAGTGCTCCTATTTTTATCGGTTTTATACTTATTTATGCAATGCTTTTGATACTAAATAAATAAATAAATAAATACAGGGTCAGTTGACCAACAAGTCTATGGATTTTGAAGAGGCAAAAATAAAGAGCAGAAGAGGAAGGCACATCGAGCAAACCTTTGTCGTGTCTACCTTCCATCTGGAAATCTACGTCCTCATTGTGAAAGATCATGTGGATCCAGAATCACAGTCATCTACGTTCATCGCCAAGACTCTTATTTATTTATTTATTTATTTACAGTATTTATATTCCGCCCTTCTCACCCTGAAGGGGACTCAGGGCGGATTACAATGAACACATATATAGCAAACATTCAATGCCAACAGACAAACAACATATAAAGACAGACACAGAGGCATTTAACATTTTTTTCCAGCTTCACAATTCCGGCCACAGGGGGAGCTGTTGCTTCACTGTCCACTAGTGGCTGTACTTCCTCATTCCTTTCCTCGTGTTTTGCTGGCAGTTTTATGATGTTGTAAATTAGTTAAATAAGCCTCCCGCATAAAGCGTACCTAAATTTCCCTAATTGACAGATGCAACTGTCTTTTGGGGCTGCATAGGTCAACAGCAAGCCGGGCTATTTAATGGTCAGGGGCTTAACCCGACCCGGGCTTCGAACTCATGACCTCTCGGTCAGTAGTGATTTATTGCAGCTGGCTACTAGCCAGCTGCGCCACAGCCCGGCCCTTATCTCTGGAAGACAATCATACTCAGCCAATAATTTCCAGCAAGCTTGCCTTTTTCTGCCTTCTAGATTCGAAAAATAAATCCTCATCATTGCAGACTACAAATGTCATAATAAAATGTGGAAGGAATTTCATCTCAGCCCTAGCTAATACAAACACATAGGCATATACATCTGCCTCATTTTGCCATTTGCATTCTTGTATTGAACAACAAAATAAGATGCCCACAAGAGTTTTTGCATAAGATTTTTGTTTTGTAAGGTTTTATTTTTATTGTTAGAAACATATAGAAAAAGAGAAGGTGTGGTAATAGAAAGTCATTGTTAAGTATACATTCCCTCCTAAAATCCTATGGGGTGAATACAATTTGGCAATTTGACATGCAGAGGTTGTCTAAAAATTTCTACATGACTAGGTATAGTGCACTTTGACTAAGATGAGCACTGGCATAATTATCTGCTCTGCCTCAGGCAGCATTTTTTTTTGTCCATCCTAATTAGCTGGTTCAAGTCTGAGAAAAAAAAACCTTTTTATAGCAATGTGAATTTCTACCACCACCTTGTGGTAGAATTAATAAAGTACTACTGTACTTTCTAATGAATTTTTCAAGCCAACAGTTGTAAATGTTACTGCTAAAATACAATAGTGAGTTCTGAATCATAAAACCCAGGATCTTCATTTTCTATTTTCTTGGTTGGAAAGCTTCCTGAAATTGTTTCGATGCCCAACATGGGAAATTAAAAGACTAGACACAGGAACGTGGAGGCAGTGACAGACTTTATATTTCTAGTCGCGAAGATCACTGCAGATGCAGACCGCAGCCAGGAAATCAGAAGACGTTTACTTCTTGGGAAGAGAGCAATGGCCAACCTTGATAAAATAGTGAAGAGCAGAGACATCACACTGGCAACGAAGGTCCACATAGTTAAAGTAATGGTATTCCCCATAGTAACATATGGTTGCGAGAGCTGGACCATAAGGAAGACTGAGTGAAGGAAGATAGATGCTTTTGAACTTTGTTGCTGGAGGAAAATCCTGAGAGTGCCTTGGACCGCAAGATGATCCAACCAGTCCAGACTCCAGGAAATAACATCTGGCTGCTCACTGGAAGGAAGGATACTAGAGGCAAAGATGAAGTATTTTGGCCACATCATGAGAAGACAGGAAAGCTTGGAAAAGATCATGATGCTGGGGAAAATAGAAGGAGAAAGGAAGAAAGGCCGACCTAGGGCAAGATGGACGGTATCCTTGAAGTGACTGACTTGACCTTGAAGGAACTGGGGGCGGCGATGGCCGACAGGGAGCTCTGGTCGGAAACAACTATGTGATTGAGCAGCAGCAGACACAAAAACTGGGTTGTAAAGTTGAGCTTCATTGGTAAAATATCTTTTCTTCTCTCTGTCTGGCCTATCATTCAATTATGGGTTTCGTTTACCCTTCCAGAACTGTTGGGGCAGCATAGCAGACCATACGAGCTCCATGTCAGACCACTGACACCATATTGCATGTATGTCATGAATCACTTGAAATAGAAGAGCTTCCCTTCAACAAACCAAAATTATTTCCATCCAAGTGAGCAATGAGCACTTGTGTCAGAATCCCATAGAGCTCTCAGAACAAGCAGTTACATCAGCTGATACAATCACAGACCCTCTTGTTGAGCCATTCAATTGTGACCGTCAGCCATTCCCAACTGGGCTGGAATTGGCTTGCTGGGCTGCCCAGTAAACCACGCTGTGGCTGGATAATATGAAATGCCTTGCCATTCACAACCTAGAATCTCAAAGAAGAAAAACCATGACATCGATGTTGAAATAGATTTGTTGCCATCCACAGACCCTTAATGCCCAATCCATTGAATGACCTGAGGGTCCATGCCCAAAACTCAATCTGAAATGAATGCATACCAAATCCAAAACCAGATAGGTCTATAGCAGACAGAGTCATGAAAGTGGCCTTTCCTGAGGATCAACGATCAGCGTGACAAAAGAAAGGGCCTAGTTATGGACACCAAGCCTAAATTCATGCCTCAAATTGGGCAAATCATGGTGTCACTGGAGGGGTGTTACAAAACCATATCCCCACTCACATCCACAGCTGATCTGGCTTAGAAGACCCAATGGTCAATGGATTGATCACCTAAACTGAGATCACTGGACAAGAATTACTGCTGAAGACCATGGCATATTGTATTGACCATACATCATATAGTGAGGCTGCTTAAGATATCATCTGCAGCTATTCATAATTATCATACAGGCAATCCCCGAGGTACAAACATCTGACTTACAAACAATACATAGTTAAGAACGGGTGTGAGACAACAGAAAGTGAAAGAAATCTACCCCTAGGAAAGGGAATTCACTCCTGAAAGGGTTATCAAGGGGGAAAAGGTATCTACACTGAAGCTTTCTTGCTAATCCTTGTTTCCACAACAAGCCATATTTTTCAAAATTCAATCATTACAAGAACAGAAAGTAAGGTGAAATCTGAACAGCAGGAGAGACAGCAAAACAAACACCATGGCGGAGTTAATCATTCCCTATACTAGCCAAAGCTTAGAAGAAGGGGGGGAGAGGGAGGGAGAGAGAGAGAGGTTGGAGTTACACTTGAAAATGTAACTGTTTTGACTTACAAACAAATTCAATTTAATCATAATCCAGCAGAACGTATGTTGTGTGTAACTTGGACGCTGCCTGTATTTGGAAA
Organism: Anolis carolinensis; assembly: GCF_035594765.1. Taxonomy (NCBI): domain Eukaryota; kingdom Metazoa; phylum Chordata; class Lepidosauria; order Squamata; family Anolidae; genus Anolis; species Anolis carolinensis. The sequence goes on from NC_085846.1 coordinate 50,471,278, forward strand.
ACATGCAAGAAAAAAGTATGTTGCTTAAAGATTCCTCCAGCTTTTTGGTGGCCTAACAGTTGAATTGAATGCTATAACTGTTTCTCCTCTGATGCAGATTCTGACAGTGAAATCTGTGGCTGCACATAGTTGGGTGCCTATATTATTCCAGTCTGTTAGCTGTATTGTTTTTGCAAGGTCTGAATAATGAGTTCCTTTGACTTACCACTTAAGAGTCTCTCGGTATGTTTTGGAAGAATAGCTTTAGTCCACAGCAATGTACTAAAACTATTTTACTATATTAGAAATATATACTATATATTCTGTGGAGTTGCAGCAACCCACACACACAGCCTGTTGGCATACAACAGGAAAATCACAGCACAGGCATATATAACAAGTCACAGATAAAAAGGAAAAGATACTTAAAAGAATGCATCAGTTGTTCAGAAAATATGGAATTTTGTAACATCCTTGCCATTGAGAACACTGTGAAAAAAGTAATTCCTGTATTTTATCTGTATATTACAATATTTGGTGCAAACAAACAAAAAATGAAGTGTTTCAACAGAGACCAAGTCCCTTTGGAACGGTCCACATTTTTATAACTCCCATTCAAAAGAACCCATAGCAAGGCAACACATTACATCTTTCAGTCATTTCTGTGGAGTTGTTTCAATCTCATGCAATTAGCATTAATGGTTCTGAGAAATACTGGGCAGAGTCCCCATGGAGTGATTCAACAGCTTAAATCATTTCAGATTTCTTTTGTTTGCACATGAAACTGTTGTGATAGGATTTCAAATGATATGCAGTAATTGCTCTTTCATTGCAATGTGATATGAAATTAAGTGAAACTGATATGTGATATATGAAAATATTTTTGTATGTCAATTTACAATATTTGTAGTTCAGAATAAATGATGTTTTGTCGTATACTATAATGGCACATACAAGTACTGTCTCAAAAAAAAACCTTGTCTTTTTCACAGCCTCAAATTACATTTTAAATCTACTTTAAACCTTGTGCCTTTGTAATTTTAAAGTATTTTTTTAAAAAAATTAGCCACTCTGGATCCCATGCTGGTGGATAGCAGCTTAAAAGAATTGAATGTGGAGGGCCGACTGTAGTTTTCTTACTGCCTAACCGGTTTCTTACTTCTCGTTGTAGGAGGGGTGCAAATTAAGATGGGGAATACTAACTGAATTGTGGGGTGGGGTTGCGGTGGTCTATCGGGAAACCATCTGCTTGATCAGATGTCCCGTTCCACAATCTGCCTGGTTCAATTGTGTTCACCTGACGGTAGGGGACAGTTTGGGGATTCTGCTTGTGTACTGACCACCCCGCAACAGTTTTTCTGCCTGAGCTCGCTGAGGTGATCTCTAACCTGGTGTTGGAGTCCCAGCACCTGGTGGTATTGGGTGACTTCAACATCCATATGGAGTCCACCTTATGTGGCGCAGCTCAGGACTTCATGGTTGCCCTGACGGCCATGGGCCTGTCCCAAGTGATTTCTGGACCCACCCATCAGGCTGGACACACCTTGGACTTGGTTTTTGTTGTGGATGGAGGAGATGTAATTGTGGAAGAGCAAATTATTCTTCCATTATCATGGACTGACCATCACGTGATCAGCTTTAGACTGACTGCACCACCTATCCTCTGCGGGAGTGGAACCATTAGGATGGTCCGCCCCAGAAGACTTATGGATCTGGATGGATTCCTGATGTCTCTTGGGGAATGTCCTGTCATGATGGCTGGTGATCCTGTCGATGCCTTGATTAATCTCTATAACTCTGAGGTGACTAGGGCAGTAGACACAATCACCCCTGAACGTCCCCTATCATCTCGCAGAGTCAATTCAGCACTTGGTTTTCTGAGGAGCTGGCTTTGATGAAGTGGTCGAGATGGAGACTGGAGTGCATCTGGCACCAATCTCGAAGTGTGTCCGACCGAACACGGGCTAGAGCCTCTCGACTGCCCACATTGCACCTGCAATTAACAGACCAGCTGAGTTGCTTTGGGTGGTGGGGGAGCTTCTCCACCCTTGTGATGGGGAGGCTTTCCCTGACCACCTGACAACTCAATGCGGTGAGTTCACCCATCATTTTGCAGATAAAGTCGCTTGGATATGCTCCGACTTAGATGCCACCCTTGAAGCAGTACCACTGAAGGTAACCAAGGCATCTGCTTGTCCAGTTTTAATGGATTCGTTTCAGACTGTTCAGCCTGATGACATCAAAGGGATCCTTGGAGCTGTGAGGGCGACCACGTGCGCCTCGGACCCTTGCCCTTCTTGGCTATTATAATTTGCCAGTGGTGGGTTGGTAAATTGGTTTGTGAGGATCATAAACACTTCACTGGATCAGGGGAATTTCCATCTGCCTTAAAACAGGCATTGGTTAAACCAATCCTGAAGAAGGCGTCCCTTGATCCATTGGTATTAAACAACTACTGGCCAATTTCCAACCTCCCCTTTTTGGACAAGGTTCTGGAGCAGGTGGTCTCTTCGCAGCTCCAGGAATTCCTGTTAGAGACCGATTATCTTGCTCCATCGCAGTCTGGTTTCAGGTCTGGTCACTGTACAAAGATGGCTTCGGTCACCTTGGTGGATGACCTCCACAGAGAAGTTGACAGGGGGAGTGTGTCCCTGTTAGTTCTCTTGGACATCTCAGCAGCTTTTGATACCATCGACCATGGTATACTTCTGGGTCGGCTCCGGAATGGGTATTGGTGGTGTTGTTCTGCAATGGCTCTGCTCCTTCCTGGAGGGTTGTTTCCAGTTGGTGAAGCTGGGAGACTCCTGCTTGGACCCCTGGCCATTGACCTGTGGGGTCTCGTAAGGTTCCACTCTGTCTCCCATGCTTTTTAACATCTACATGAAACTGCTAGGTGATGTCATCTGGAGTTTTGGAGTTTGGTGCCATCTCTGTGCAGATGACACTCAACTACTTTCCACTGAATTCGAAGGAAGCCCTTCAGATCCTAGACCATTTTCTGGCCGTTGTGATGGACTGGATGAGGGCTGAAGCTTAATCCTGACAAGACAGAGATCCTACAGGTCAGTCGTACAGCCAATCGGGGGTGGCAACTTGTACTCGATGGGGGTCGCACTCCCCCTGAGGACACAGGTCCGCAGTCTGGGGGTCCTCCTGGATTCAGCACTGACACTTGATTGTCAGGTGTCTGTAGTGGCTTTTGCACAGTTAAAGCTTGTGTGCCAGCTGCGATCATACCTCATGAAGTCTGACTTGGCCACGGTGGTCCACGCCTTAGTTATTTCCAGACTGGATTACTGCAATGCGCTCTACATGGGGCTCAGAAACTACAGCTGGTACAAAGATCAGCAGCCAGAGTGATAACTAGCTCCACTGACTACCAATAAGTTTCTGGGCCCAATTCAAGGTGCAGGTTATTACCTATAAAGCCCTAAATGGTTCAGGACCTGCTTATCTCTGCGATCGCCTCCTCCCCTATGAACTCACGTGGGTCTTGAGATCTTCCGGGGAGGCCCTTCTCTCGCTCCCCCTGTCTCAGGTGCAGTTGGTGGGGACAAGGGAGAGGGTCTTCTTGGTGGTGGCCTCTCGGCTCTGGAACTCCCTCCCCAGGGAGATCAGACTGGCACCTTCCCTGTCCACCTTTCAGAAGTATCTTAAAACATGGCTGTTTCAATGAGCCTTAGAATGAATAGTTCCAGTTAGATATTTAACTTGACACAATTACTGAATTTTATCCATGTCCCTCACTCTTGTTGATTTTAATCATGTAATGAGACTTTCCTGCCTTCCCTGATCGCCCTATATTATTATCCTCGAGCCTCACGTAGAGTCTGTACAAGCTCACCCTTACACATTTTGTACTATGCGCTAGGTTCTAAAGACCGGATATGTTTATGCTGTTTTATGCTGTGTTATACTGTTTTTACTGTTTTATATTGTTTTAAATCATGACTGTATTTTAATGTATAATGATGTTGGGCTTGTCCCCATGTGAGCCGCCCCGAGTCCCCTTGGGGAGATGGGAGCGGGATATAAAAATAAAGTTATTATTATTATGAATTGTAGCCAAAATGGAAAGATTGAAAATCAATGGAATGTCAGAAAGCATAACAGAGCAAAAGAGGAAGAATTCATTAGGAGTTGAACATGATCAATAGCCAAAAAATGCTTGAGTGGAAACATGCCGAAAACTGAAGAATACCATATTGTAGAAGTGAGCATTCTTCAAAAAAGGCATATCTGGCTCAAACAATACCTAAGAACACACTACACTCCAATATTTTATTGTAGGTCCTACTTGTTTGAACTACTGCTGAAGCTTGAACAGAGGTGTGAGAATGACTATGAACCATGCTTAATGAAATCCCAAGATTATAAGGCATTAATCATGTTTGCATTGATTGTAAGAGGGGAATCAGTGTCTTCCATAGTTTCTTGGTGCTCAGAGAGACAATTCTGAAAGACAAGACAGGGTCTGGTAATGAACATTAGGATGCTTAATGAAATCTCAACATTCTTAAGGCTGGAACTGCCTTCTAGACAATGTCATTATCCAGAAGCTAGAAGACATAATAAGGGAATCACCTATCTCAGATCTGATTCTGACCAACAGTGATGAATGGAGTGAAAGTGGTAGCTTCTTTTGGTGGGAGCAACCATGTACTTCTTGAGCTTAATAGGGGAAGTCAAGCATGTTCGGAAATGTTTGCTAGACTTTAAGAAAGAAGATTTCAGTAAATTATAACTGCCCAATCAATTTGACACCAAAACCAGGAAAATTCTAGCTCAGATAATTAAATAGACCATCTGTAAGCACTTAAGAAGGAATGCTATGCTAATATGGGTTTCTCAAAAACAAGGAATGTCAGCCTAACATTGTCTATTTATAGTATTTATTTGTATTTTAGAAATTCTAACATCACTGAACTGAACTGGAGCTGGGTGCAAATTGCAAATTTAACAGAAAACCACATTTTACAGTAACAAAGAGCATTAACACAGATTGCATCCCATTGAAAGCATTTGCATGGAGGCTTAAAATGAACATCAGATGAAAACCTTAGCTGACAATTTCCTAAAAAGTGTTGGCAGCAGTTCCAGCTTTAGTCAATTGGGTGGCATATGAACAAAGAAATGCTGGACTGAATAATCCTAGCCCTCAGGTGTTGTTTTTTTAAGAGAAGGATATACATTTTCTTTTCCACTTTAAGAAGCTCATAGTCATCTACTGGTAATTTCCTCTCATTCTTTTTCCTCCTTTGCAGGACACCCACATCCTTCCTAAAGTTCATTCTGGAGCTCCGAGATACCATGCTTGAAGAGCAATTCTTGATATTTCCTTACATGGAGAAGAGCCAACACATCCGTGTATTGAGTCACAAGCATCTCTTGCTCTCAGTGTTTCTAACCTTCCTTTATGCAGCTGGGAAACAGAAGGACAAAAAACTTATGTTCTATAGTTATATTTATGTTTACATCTCTTTGAAAAGAAAAGTATGCTTAACTCATTAAGGCGTGTTCACAATCATATTTAAGCCTGAGACAACTACTGCATTTGATCTGTAACACACAGGGTGAATATACACTATAGAATAAATGCAATTTGACACCACTGTAACTGCCATGACTCGATGCTATGGAATTCTGGGATTTCTAGTTAAGTGATGCACCATCATGCTTGGTCAAAGAAGGAGAAAGACCTTGTAAAACTACAGTTCCCAGGATTCCATAGGATGGCGACATGGGAGTTAAAGTGGTGCTAATTATATAGTATAGATGCCCTCATAGTTACATGTGATATTAACTTTTGTGTTGAAGGAGTATCGGACAGCAAATTCAGTTCTCTCCATATGGAAGCCATTACAGAAATGTGATTGTCGGTCACTCTATCCATTGTAAAAATGATATTGGTGTTATTTCAGGAATATAAGCTATGGAAGTAGACGTTTGTGGAAGCATTTTCCGCAATTTCATTCATCTGCACATCTAAACTTATAATTATTTTGTTAATCATTATCAACAAAATATAATAAAATAAAATGATACTGCTGTTGTTGTTGATGATGATGATGATGATGATATACACTATAAGAAATTGTGATAAGGGCAGGATTACACCAGAATGTCACTTCTCTTGCTACACCATAGTATTAAGCTGATCGTGCCAATTGCCAGAAGAACTGGTGTGAAAATCAAGGTGATGAGAATTTTATCCGTTGGATCTTCCCAGTGTTCTTTTACTGAAGAACATTTTGAAAAGAACTGTCTATGTATTTCAGTGATGAAGCCCTCAGCAAGGGGATTAGGCCAAAAGCATCTTGCTGTTAAAGCCTTCTGCTCTGTACATAGGGAAAATTTGCTGTAGTACCTAAAAACAAAAAGAGCATGGAAATAAATTTGACAAATAGACACTTTAAAAGATACCTACAGATAACTGTCTCCCTTCTTTAAACACAATCCATGGTCATCCAGATTTAAAAATATAGAGCAGACCATGTTTTTGATTAAGGCAACAACTTGAAACAACTGGACAAATGCAACCCTGATAGAAGGACTAGGCTCTGTTCTTGAGTTAGACTAAGTTATTCTAATCTCTTGTATTATTTTGTGCTGATATCCATAAATGGGGCTACGACATTTGACTGCTGGCTTAAAGAGTATTTCCTTAAATGGAGTAAAACTAACACATCTCTGAGTTGATTCACTGACCATATATTGCTCATAGTGATTGTAGATGGCAGATATGTGAACCTAGAATAACCCATCAATGACCTTAGGGCCCTTTCACACAGGACTAAAACCCACACTGAAGCAGGTTTAAATAACCCGGTTCAGCATGGGTTCCAGTCCACACCTACCCACCCAAACCCAATTTTCCCAAGAGGAGGTAGGTACATGTCACCCCGAGACAAATCAGAGTGGCATGAAGCCACCCCCAACCCCCATTTAGCCCCTAAAACTTACTTAGGTCCCCAGCTGCAATAAGGTCCCAGCCCCCATTAAGGCTTCCATCAAGTCCTCCTGGCATGAGAAAATGACACCTGAGAAGATGGGAGGGGTGATGAGGAAAATCTCTTTCCCCCCCTCCCGCCCCATCTCCTCGCACATCATTTTCTCATGCCAGGAGGACTTGAGAGGAGGCTCTATGGTGGTTTGTTCCAAATTAATTATATAACCTGAACATGGTACAAAAACCCTAGATTAGACTCAGAAGAAGGTGGCAAGAAAACTGGTGGAATGACAAATCAGTCGAAGATGTGTAAATGACACACTACTAGCAGAAAATGCTTAAAAAATGGAACACCTGTTGGGGAAGATTGAGGAAGAAAATGTAAAAGCAGAGTTACAGCTGAATTCTGAAAAAACAAAATTAATAACTACATATGATTTACATTATATCAACGTCAATTTCCAACTTCTAGAAACCCTAATGTGGCTGTTTTCTTGGAAGGGTTGCCTTTGCCCTCCCCCTGAGGTTTGCCCAAGGTCACCCAGGAGGTATTCGTGTCCAGGCAGGGATTCAAACCCTGGTCCCCAGAGTCATAGTCCAACACTTAAACATTTATGGCTCTCATTATAGTTTAGCCATAAATCAAAATGGAGACTGTAGCCAAGATATTAGAATAATACTAGGACTTCGCAGAGCAGCGAAGGCAAATGTAGATAAGATCCACAAGAATACATTATTATATACCAAAGTCAGGATTCTCCATACCATCATATTTCTGATTTGTCTGAGGACAGGGCAAAAGGTGCTTTGTACCCTGCTCTTCTTTTTTCTTTCTTTTATTTTCTTTGAAGTGTTATTTTGGTTTTTGTCTGGATGTTCTAAGGGACTGCTGAGGTCTGCTAAGTCACTGACTTGCTTGGAGGAGGATATAGCAGCCCCTAACCCTATACAACTGTGGCTACATGGAGAGTTTCTTTGTTTTCAAAGGGACTTTATTGTTAACAATCAGCAAAGTTGCCATCACAAGACATTTTTGTCAAGACTGGAAGGTCCCTCTAAAATTATCTATATAAAGGCTTACAGACCAATTTCTCCCAGAATCTTGAATCATAATTGTCTCCTCATAACCCAGTGAGAAAAGAGTTTTTTCCTCCCTTCCCAAGAACTTGAAACAATTGTACTGTTTCCTGATTACACCTTAAGAATCCCTCCAAAATGGCCCCTGTACATGCACAACAAACACATATTTTCAATTGTTCCACAATGACATGACTGCAATGAGGAGTCATGACATTATAGAAGTGAGTGTAGGGTTATTTAGTTTGTCCAGAGGATTGAAAGCCAACCACTGTTTTTCCCCCTGATTTTTTTTGAGAGACACATCCATTTAATGCAATTAAAATCTGCAAAGACAGCTTATTGTTTACCGAAAGGAAAGCTATTGACATTCATTAATCCAAAGAAAGAATTTGGGTGATGAACTCCTTGAAAAGAAGTCATTATCAGCGCTAGTAAAACTGCAAACAGAAGGGAAGTGCAATCAGAGGAAAGAAACTGCACTTACAGTTCAATGGGCATATGCTACTGTGATTTAATAGATTAAATTGTTAAATGTAGACCAAACTTTCAATCATTTTCACATGAACGTAACACTTGGGCTTTGCACTTCAATCTACAAATGGAGCTACATCTATTCAGCAGCCTCCAAGAGACCTATAGCAGCTCTTTCAGCAGTTGCTCCAAAAAGCCTAGAATCTCTTCTCAATTACAACAGTGCCTGGATTTTTTCTGGTAGCTAGACAAGAAAGCTTGGAAAAGATCATGATGCTGGGGAAAATGGAAGGAAAAAGGAAGAGAGGCCGACCAAGGGCGAGATGGATGGGTGGTATCCTTGAAGTGACTGGCTTGACCTTGAAGGAACTGGGGGCAGCAACGGCCAACAGGGAGCTCTGGCGTGGACTGGTCCATGAGGTCACAAAGAGTCTTAAATGACTGAATGAATAAAGAAGAAGCAGAGAAAAATCTTATTATTCCAAAGTTGAAAGTCACAGGTGTTGAAAGGTACTGTATACTTTTCAACATTTCACAGCTAAAAGTAGGGAAACATGAGGATGCAATTCAAAGAAGGTTTAATTTTGGACTTCAACTCCCAGAAATCCCAGCCAGTTTATCAGCTGTTAGAGGGGCAAAGTTTGCCCATGCCTGATTTAGATCCTTAAAGTTCTGTATAATTTTACTTGCAGTTTTGAGTTAACTCTTTCATGAACTGCAGCACACATGTCTTCCAGCATACATTAAAGTGCTTTTGATTCCAGTGTTCTGAATCAAGAAAAAGAAAAAAAGAACAGTTGTTGATTTGACTATACTAAGACAAGTGTCACATATTCTTGTGATCTGTGCCAGTTGTGGTAGTCATACTTCAGATTCGCTTCTCATGGCCCAACAGGATTGTAATAATTCTCAATGGCAAATATTTCTACATATTAAAAAGAGGAAAAGCTTATGAGTGGATTAAATAAAATTGTATGATTGGGGTTTGGCTATGGGCCTATTAAGGCTTACTAACGCTGAAGACAGCATCCTAAGAAATTTGGAACATGGAAAACTGCATTATGGAGAAACAAATGAGGTGAAGATTGGATTAACATTGTTATGAAAAGTGCTGATGATGAAAATGCTAAACTGCTGAACTGACATAACTGACCTTTTGGTGTAAACAAAACATGTTTACATGGTCAGAGACAATATTCTTTAAGAAGAAAGTCAGAAATAATCTTCCTTACATTTAGGAAGAAAAACAATTAATGGAGCTTCAACAAGCCTTAGCTGAGTGACAGTTTGTCAAACAATCAAGAAGAACAACAGCAAAAAAATTGCTACATAAGAAAACACTTTCCTCTTCTAAAGTGTGTCGGATCTGTGAGGAATGCAAGCTGGGAAGGGATGGTGAGTGTGCTGAATGTATGTGAGTGAATGCTGAGTTAATGCAATGTTCCCCTTTGTCTGTGTAACCAACATAGCTATTATAAAACCAGTACTAGAGTATGTGTTGACTTCTTTCTCTAAAAGTGCCTGTCCCACTGGAAATGGATTAAAGAACATTTTTAAGGGTCAAAAAGTATTCATGACACTTACAGGACGAATTCCTTTATATCGCACCATTTTTTGGAGTCTACCTTGTGCATCATCTCTTCAAAGTATTTCCCACACTCAGGCAAGTTTTGTAACATGAGGGATTCATTGCAGATGCTCACTTCTTGTGCACCTGGAGGATGGAGAAGGAATTTTGCAAATCAACAAAGAAACACCAGTGATCTCTCAATTCTTTTTGAAGAAGAATACGAGAACCAACTTTTTTAGAATATTAACCAAAATAAGGAAACATTTTTGAATGGATTCTTTACATCTCAAGGCAGTTTGAAATATGAAAAATGTTTTATAGGTACTGTTGAAAAGCTGTTTCCAATGGGATAAATATGTGTGTTGTCGAAGGCTTTCATGGCCGGGATCACAGGGTTGTTGTATGTCTTTCGGGCTGTGTGGCCATGTTCCAGAAGTATTCTCTCCTAAAGGTTCATAAATTAGCATAAAGTTTTAGCCTTGTAGGTATATTGATACATGTATGCTGGGCTTACAAAAATGTATGGTTACTTCTAACCAGTTTTATTTTTATTTAAAATAATAAATCTCTGCTGAAATACAGCACAGTCATTTTGGTGTCATCCTCCCACCACTCTGCTGCATGGGACTGGAATTAATATCAAGCACCCTAAGAAGCAAGCATTGTTGTAGAAAATATATCCATCAGGCACAGAAGGGGAGAAATCTTCATGCAGGTTCTCCTTTGAGAATGTATCATAGCTGAAATGCAATTTAGTTCAATCCACAGAGTTATACAAATGGGAGAAGCAATCAGTTCCAGGGTTTTTCAGATCACATCTATTTTGTTAATAGTATGTTACTTTAAAAAAAATACAAAGGAGCATCTGCTTTGATGTGTGTGACAAATCAATTTCTTGTTTTTAGCATGCTCTTCAGTGAGATAAAGTTTGGAATCAATTTATATTTATATGAAACCATTTAGAGAAATTTATATATTTTTAAAGTATGGTTTACCCATTTTATTTTTACATATATACATGTTAGCTTCCCCCCCAGAGTACTCTCAGGAAAAATGATTTCCTCTATATGTCTTTATGGTTGTCAGGTATGAAGCAAGAATTGCAAACACTTAGATTTTATCTTGGGGAAACAGCACCCTGAAGAAGAATCACCTTATGACACAACTATATTTCTGTATTAACTTATTATCAAAACTCAATCTTTTAAAGGTTGTCATTTTAATAATATCAGTGTTAAACAAATGCAAATAGAGAAATCTGACTTCTTACCTGTCAATCCAATTGTCATTATTCCATTTACTAGAAAGAAAAGAGGGCCACAATTAAAGATATAAATTCCAGAAAATTATTACAGTAGATCGTAAAAAAAGCTTATGCAATATATTTGCAAATTTCAAGAAACACTGGGCATAAACTGTCCTAGTGTCAGCACTAAAGTCAATGTTAAAACTCCCATTACTATTCATGGTGATAAACATATTAACATTAGACATTCATAAAACACCGAAAATTCCTGTAAGACCACATAATCTATTCACCTATTCCAAACCCTCTATTTGCAAGCAGGTTTCGAATGACAATTATTTTAACCCCTTATCAGCTGATTCCAATATTATTTAAAAACAAAGCAATATTAGTGTTCTTGTGTGTTTTCCAGGATGTATGGTCATGTCCCAGAAACAATATTAGCTTGGCATTATATTCTTTCATTGCATAGTCATTACTACTACTACTGTATTGTGTACTAGTTGATGTCCTCCTTTGACTTTCTTTCTCCCAAGACTGGCACTGTAGTTTTCCATCATTTTTAGTCCCAAATTTTTGCTCTGTTTCTTTTTTTGAGTCCTAAGTCTTGATACCACAGTGCCAAGAACCTGGAAGTTAAAGAGCAGAAATATGCACTGGACCACATAAAATGTTAATGATTCAAATAGAAAAATAAATGACTACCCAGGAATGACATCTAGGTTATCACACAGAAAAGCAGAAATGTACCAGGGACCTTGGCAGCTGCCTGCTTCTTCAGTCTGCTGGGTAAGTACCTTTCCCACCCATCTCTCTGTATTTGTGTGATATATAACCGGAATGAATGCATTAATGAAGCCTAAATTCTCCCTAGTAGCTATGATTAGAACTGAAACCGACATGCATGAAACATATCGTAAGAAAACGTGACTCACTAGAAAAGACAATAATGATTTATTAAGGTAGAAGACAGTAGGAAAAGGAAGATCACATTACACATGGATAGACTCAAGGCCCATCCAGATAGGCCCCAAACCGGGGCCTGTCTCAGTAATACCAGAGACGTCCAAATGAAAAATCGAATTAATTCAGAACAAATCAGGGTCTTCCTGGTTTGTTCCGAATTAATTAAAAACCTAGTAAGATCCCAATCTTATGGTAAGATCTGGGTCTTACCAGGTGTGGCCCATGTGGATTGTGCCCGCGGACCACATCACGTGATCCCCATGTCAGACCCTGGAAGATCTTGGAACAAAAGCACACTCACGAAGGCAAATCCTTGGATACAGCTTTATTTCCTTCTTATCACAGGCTATAGAAAGCGAGCTCTGACCAGTTCCCATCAATTGCAGTGTATATCATCTAGTTGACCCTTCACCCCTTCCACTATTTATTTTCAAAAGGCTACATTCATAGAATCATAGAATTGTAGAGTTGGAAGAGACCTCGTGGGCCATCCACTCCAACCCCCTGCAAGAAGCAGGAAAATTTCATTCAAAGCACCCCCGACAGGTGGCTATCCAGCCTCTGCTTAAAAGCCTCCAAAGAAGGAGCCTCCACCACACTCCGGGGCAGAGAGTTCCACTGCTGAACAGCCCTCACAGTGAGGAAGTTCTTCCTGATGTTCAGGTGGAATCTCCTTTCCTGTAGTTTGAAGCCATTGTTCCATTCTCACAGAACACTCTGCAGTTCCCAGTTTTCCCCCTGTAGTGAAATGTTTAATTGCATGAGAGATTTTTAAACTTATTGTTAAAATTAGAACATGGCTTACCTTGCAGGGTTGGTGTGTGAACCGGCATTTTGTAATCCTTGGAATGCAACAACAGGAGAGGAGCTAATTTACATAGCAGTGACCGGATTGGTCATATGTAAATGAGCGTGTGCCAGAGTTTAAAAGTGGAGTTGGCAGTTGACAGTTGGGAGAGCAGCTGAACATTCAAAAGTTAGTTAGGTTGGGGAAAGTTAACTGTTAGGACAGGATAGTCAGGTTACCAGTGAAGATAGGATAAGGAATGTGTTAATTGAAGATATGTGCTAGAATAGCTAAAATAATAAGTTGAGAATAGTCAAAGTTCTGCCCCTGCAAAGTAAAATGTATTCTCTGTTGTGTTTGCAAGGCTGTGTGAGAGAAAGTAATACTGTAACATTGTATTTCAACTAAGAAAGCAAAGCTCCAATGTAACCAACACACTTCTGTGCCAGACAACAATAAAATAAACTTTGTTACTGTTTCATTCAAGCAAAAAACTGTGACCCTAAAACAGTGGGTGAGAGATAAAGAGAAGTTTTTCCTCTTGTATAAAGAAACCCCTGTGAAGAGGGACTTCTATATATTCATTAGTGACAGAGGTGGGATGACAAGATTACCCCCCTCTGATACTTAAAAGAAAAGAAAAGAAAAGAAAAGAAAAAGGTTCGTCGTCCCACCCCCAGTCCAGATGGCCCAATTAAAAGAAAATAAAACTTACCTGGCTGCCATTATGTTCTCGCACCTCCCCCCCCCCCCCCGCACGAGGAAATGAAGTCCCAGGAGAAGGGGGCGGGAAGAGATTTTCCTCCTCCCCCCCCCCCACCCCGGTCTCCTAGTGTGTCATTCCCTCATGCCAGGCAGGCACGAGGAAGAACATAATGGCAGCCAAGTAAGTTTTCTTTGCTTTTAACAGGTAAATTTGGAGGACTTTGGGGTGGATGCATGCCAGCCCAGTTGTTATCGGCATACCATGTAACCACCCTCCCTAGGAAAGCCCAGGATTTTTGACTCTAAAACCCGCTTTGGCACGGATTTGAGGCCTGTATGGAAGTGCCCTCTGTCAAGGAATCCACATCCCTGAATCTGCAAAACCTGAGGGGTGCTGGCTTGGGAATCCCTCATTGGGTGCCTATTGTTATGTGATTTCAGCATGCACAAGAATAGGTTTTGATACCTGCCATGTATAGCTTTCCAGAAGGCCGAATGAGACACAGATGGGTTGAAGGCAAAATCAGAGGTTTATTCTCAAAGGCGAGAAAGGATGTCAAAGGAGAATGCACTCCAAAGAACTGTTGAACTGACATACCACAACGGCATATACAGATAATTTTTCTTTCATTTGGCAGCTATTCCAGAAACCCGTGCCAGCTCCTGAGTGGGTTAGAAACTATCCAGCTAGAATCTGCATCCTGAGTGGCTGAGGACTCTGTCCACTGTCATTGATGTCTGGCTCTTCAGAATGGCAGGAAATTTAATAAATGGTCATTGGAGTATTTGAACTGTTAGTTCATTTATTGATCTGCTTCCCAAGAGGGGGCACAATCAGAAAGGAATGTGGGGTGGCATTGGGAAATGGGCTCATGATAAGTGTAACGGATTAGCCTACCTTACAAAGTTGGTCTAGAAGTAGTTGTCAGGCCTTGCTTGCAAAAACTGTTCAAATATAAATAAACAACAACTTCTTGTTTTTCCTCACATAAAGTGTCTCGTGTAATTCTCACACAGAGGAGGCTCCTGAATATAACATTGGTAGCAATATTAGTAGTGGTACCAAGTCCAAATCCTCCCTATATTAGTGTCAGTGAGTGGTGACACATTGAGTCCTCCAATATTTTGATGACAGCTGAAACCAATCCTCTGCAATAAGCTTAATGGTTTGGCTCTTGTGGGAACAATTGAGTTAGCTTAAGGGCCCTTCTACACAGCACCTAAAATGCAAAAGTTACTGGGTTAAAAAGGGGGATGGCTAAATTATGCTAGCACTAAATCTGCACTCATTCACATTAACAAAGCAAAAACATGTGGTAAAAAGGTTCTCTTATAATCTGATTTTGGCTGGAAAATGTGCATATTGGCACATATAATCTTGCAGTCATGCAAAACATGTGATTTCCTTCCCTCCCCGCTGTGGAGATTGCACCAGCGCATGTCCACTTTTAACAAGCTGGAAACGGCTGATCAGTTGATTGGGCAGTGAAATGGACACACAGCTGGTTTAAAGGAAGCACAAATGGGGAGCAATTAGAACTCCCTCAAACTCTTTATTTCACAGTTTATAATATTAAACAGAGCTTGCATTAAAAATTGGGGGAAGAGAGATTATTTATTTATTTATTTTCCACATTTATATGCCGCCTTTCTCTCTACCCCAGAGGGGACTCAAGGCAACTATTTGATGCCTTATTAAAATAGGCATTTTAAAATACATTAAACGTATAAAAACAATGCCTTCGCTATTAACCACGCTATCCAGAATCACAATCTGGGCCATTCCAATAGTCATTGCACATAATAAAAAATGTGTTTGTGTGTACATTCAGATATTCACATATACATATATCGGATCTAGTGCATAATGTGGTGATTTCTTTTTTTAAAAAAAACTGCCAGATATCCCCTGTCCACCTTCAATCTTGTTCTGATACAGACAAAGCCTCTCAAGACAGTGGGGGACCCAATCCCGGAACTAACAAGTCTGTTTGGGGACCTGGAGTCAGGTCCTGGGAATTTTTACTCCCCATTTTAAACCCGGATTTTGGTGCTGTCTGGAAATGCCCTAAGGTACACAATAGGTGCTTGTAGGTGACTTCAATTAGTGTTGCCAGAGTGAGGCTGGCTTGAGGCATGGGAGAATAACCATACCACAAATACTCCCAATTGTATTAGTAAAATCAGGAAATGGACCCAGGAATGCCTATGCAAAATCTTTGTGTACTCCTCTCACGTCTCCCATTTAATTGTGAGGGGATTATGGTAACCGAAGGGATCGTTTTCTAGGGTCTGAGTGTGTTTAGACAGCATTCCAAAGACAATTCATGTAAAAGAGTTACACTATGTGTACCAATGGGGCCGCATCAAATATATTTCATATAATTCATAATTTGGGGTCTGATTTCTCCATATCACTACAAGTTGAAGCTGCCTTGACAGCAGTTAACTGCTAGAAAGGACTTACAAGAGGACTCATTTGTTGTGTGTTGCTCTTATACTTGTGCAGTGATCCTTTTGAAACTGGGGAATAACGGGATACTTTAAAAGATCTACATAGGAACGTGTGTACCTCTTAAGGAATTATTTTCCTTGCTGCTGCATGCTAAAGGAGCACTACCTGATAATTCATCCTGATGCCATCAGTATTGTATTGTTTTCCCTGATCCTTGTTCAATATGGCTACTGGGCACTCTTTTGAGCACCGCTTAAATGTGTCAGGAAGTAGGCATCTCTCTGATTGCTTTTTAATGCAGTTGGGTGATGCCAGCTCAGTGGCACTGAGGACAGATTAAAAGAGTGGCTTGTTCATTACAATTTTGTGCTCTTATCTGGATTGTTATGCTACCCAAACTGTTGCTGCCTAGCTGATACTAGAGGTAAAACAGTTAAAATGGGTTTTTGGGAAAACCTGTACAGGACCTATTCTATGCTTTAAAAGGCAGAAGAGCAGAAATCACTCCCCTTCTCCCCCTCGCCTCCATGCTGTGCATATCATCACTCCAGGTGCTAAGCAGGTGCTAAAATTCATAGTATCTGCTTTGAACTGGATTATATGGCAGTGTAGAAGGGGCCTGAGTTACAGGTTGCTAGTTGTGAACTTTTCAGCACTTGACAAACTACGTCCAGAGATGTAATGAAGCAGTAAAATTTAGCAAATAGAGCAAAACAATAAAACAGAAATAAAATGCTGAAAAATGGATTTACAGGCTTGGAAGCGGTGACTAAGCTAGTGATAAAACAAAGAAACTATAGAGACTATGATGGCATCTTGCCTGCTTAGATGTCAAATAAAAAAATTAAAGTAGATTTGTGGGTGTTCCAGATAAAGCAAGACTTTGCCCATGCAGTAACCAGGAAGCTGAATGTATAAAACCTATCTTATTATCCTGAAGTTTTTATAAGCAGGCCCGACAACATATTATTAACCCATTACTGAGCAACTTATGTGGTAGAGCAGATCAATTCTGCAAAGTTTTTACTAGGAAATAATCTTCCCCACATGACTTTGGCCATTGCCAAGTTTCTCTTTGAGGCAGCAAGGATAGGATAACTTCCTGTATTAGACTCAGGCTGAAATTAATCTCTGTATTTATTTGCAGTGTTTTCATTATTGTTTATATGTATTTTTCCTACCGCATCTTCCCACACTTTAACCAGTTTAGTAATCTACATGCACTTCTGAATCTCTGACTGTGAGCTATTTGGGTGTTTGAATTGTAACAAAACATGCTATTGTTGGGTTGTTGAGAGTTTTTTGGACAGAATGGCCATGTTTCAATAGCATTCTCTTCAGATGTTTCGCCTGCATTTGTAGCAAGCATCCTCAGAGGTTTGTTCTGAGGATGCTTGCCACAGATGCAGGCGAAACATCAGGAGTGAAGGCTACTAGAACATGACCATTCAGCCCAAAAAACTCACAACAACCCAGTGATTCCGGCCATGAAAATCTTTGACAACACATGCTGTTGTTGCTATTATAGTCTCTGTACAAACCAGGGTTGTGTATGCTTATTTTAATGCATGTAGGGGAATTATTGTAAACATGTTATATATTTAATTTAGAATACCATTTAGCTCTGAAACTTTAGTTATCAGAGGAACATAAAGAATAGTAATGAAAAGGGGCCTCTGATAATTTGGCTGAGCCCACCAAATATAAGTATTTTGCAATAAAACACAAGAGACAAAGGGCTTATCTACCCCAGATCAGACCAGAAATTATTCCTGGATGTCCAAATAATGTCTGGTAACTTCTGGTCCATAACCCAGGGTAAAACCATTATCCTGATTTTACATTGTATTAGGAAAAGTCGGGTGTCATTATCCACTTCTTTCTACTCCTGGCTGTCATTTAATTCTTTTGCATCATTGCTCCCTTTTGCTTCCTGGCTGAATAGGTGCATTTGCTGATGTCAACAAAGGTCCCCAACAATGGCTAGAATTTCCCCAGAGCTCTGTTGTGGTCTGGCAATGGCAGACGGGGAGCACCTCAGATTAGTGGCTTGTGTCGATGTACCCAAGTTCTAAGATGTAGAATATGCGATTGTATAAGACAAGTTTTGGCCAAAACTAACAAAATGAATTTCAATGAGGAATGTAGGATAGGCAGAAAAAATGAAATGCACAGATGGATGGATGAGGCCTGGCTCAACAACAGGCTTATGTGGATATTTGGTATGGTAAGCCTAAATTAAGCACACACACACACACACACACATATATAGAAAGAAAATGCAAGTGCTTAATTTTTTCTATTGTGAAAATGATGCCTTAAATAACAATTCTGTAGGGAAACCATTGATTAAATTCCACAACAAAAAGTGAATGAATTTGAAATTCAGTTCTATATTTATGTTGAGGGAATAACTTCTAGAAAAGATCCCATCACAAGTCTCAGAAAATATCTACTTTTGCTGTTAGTGTCTGTTCTTTCTTTCTCTCCCCCACTATTGTCAGAGGGAGAGAAGAGGATCTCCTTTAGTTTCTTCTGTCTGGGTCAGATTAATAAGATTACATCATTGTTTTAAAACATATTCCATTTACATCATGGATTACAACATACATGAAGGACTGGACTAGCAAAAAAATCCCTCCAAAACCCCAGTTTTTCACCTTGAATGAAAGCGTTTGTGAAGCACAGCTATTTCTGGTGAGTATCCTAAGTTTGTTTGTTTGTTGGCTTAAACAAATTTTGCCTCGCTTTGGGCAATGCCAGGAGATACTTAATAGTTTGCTGGAAACTCCAGAGTATCTTTAGATTCTGGGGCAGAAGTGTTTATCAGACTAGATAAGAAGAGAAATGGATGTGGCCAAACAGGGTAGCAGAGGGGGAATATTATTTGGATTTATGCAAACTAGCTTAATGTCAATGAATTGTAATTTTCACCAAGGGCAGATTTTGTAGCTCCAGTATCAAACTACAACTTAGCTTCAAGAACAGGAACTACAGTAATTAATTAAAATCAATCAGAAATGAAGTTATTTTTTCTTAATTATTTCTAAGCTCATTAATAAGTTGAATGAAAGACTACTCTGAAGAACTAGCACACTTAACATTTTCTAAGTTCGTTCTTTACCCAAAGCGTAGTTCTTTGGGATTTTTCCCCCCTTTTTGCTAGTCCCTCAGGGTTAGGAAATTGTTTAGGTCACAAGATTTGAACCACTGTAAACACAGATGGTTATGGGAATCTTTGCTTATATTAGAGTATGATGCAGTATTTAATTCCAGATAATTTAATTTTATTTACTACCACTGTCTCTATTATTTCATGCTGTCTTTCCCAAGCTTACCAGGAAGCAGAGGCTCCCTTCTTTCTTCTCTTTTTCAAAACAGTTAAGCCTACATGATCAGTCAAAGACTGGGCTGAGGCCTTTCAATAGAACTGGAGTATCCACAAAACATGATTAGCATGTAACTCCACTAGTTGAGTATATCACACATCCCCAGCCAAACACACACAGCTGCAACCTTTTTCTGATTAATTATAATTTGCATCCTATTGATGGCTTTTGTTAGTGCCAATCATATTTTCATAAAGTATATCAGGGAGGGAAGGGGGTTTCTGTTTATACCTTGCATTCTTGCTTTATACTATATTCACTATTAAAGTCTTTGAATTTTGCTTGCCTCATTTCCTTTTGCATCACATTATGATTGTTCTCAATTTTTCCCACGACAGGCTGTGTTGCCTCTGAAGGTCAACTAACATAGAATAGTGAAATTATTGAGTTGAAAAACACCATAGGGGCCATCTTGTCCAACCCTCTTCCATGCAGGGAAAGCATAATCAAAGTAGTTCTGCGAGATGGTCATCCAGCCTGTTTAAAAGCCTCCAAAGAAGGAGCTTCCACCATGCTCCAAGGAAGAAAATTCCACTGTTGTGAACAGTTCTTATGATCAGGAGATTTTTTCTAATGCTCAGATGAAATCTCCTTTCCTGTAATTTAAACCCATTTCTCTGAGTTCTAGTCTCCAGGGCAGCAGAAAATAATCCTGCTCCCTCTTCCTTATGACATCCTTTCAAATATTTAAACATGGTGATCATGTTTCCTTTCAACCTTCTCTTTTAGGCTAAACATGTCCATCTCTTTAAACCACTCATCATAGGGCATGATTCCCAGACCTTTGATCCTTTTAGTTGCCCTCCTCTGAACACCTTCCAACTTGTCAATATCTCTTTAGAACTGTGGTGCCCAGGATTGGACACAGTATTCCAGGTTAGGTCTAACCAACGCGGAATACAAAGGCACCATGATTTTTCCTGATCTAGATACTATACTCCTTTTGATGCAGCCCAAAATCCCATTGGCTTTTTAAGTTATATCACATTGTTGGCTCATTTTCAACTTGCTGTCTACTATCCTGCCTGACTCCAGGATCTATTTTACATGGACTGTCAAGCCAGGTGTCACCCATTTTTTCTGCCTAAGCATAGTATCCTACAGTTCTTTTTGATGAAATTTATTTTGTTAGTTTTGGCCCAGCTCTCTAATCTGTGAAGTTCATTTTGAATTCTGATCCTCTCTTCTGGAATATTGGCTATCCCTCCCAATTTGATGACATCTGCAAATTTGATAAGCATGCCCTCGAAATCCTCATTCAAGTCATTAAGGATCTTATCACATTAGAATGAGGATTACCACACCCATCGCCTGACCTACCTGGATCCCCATCCCACAGGGAGAAGCGTCGTACCTGGCTCCCCCCCCCCCCAATTGTTCCATGGTGCCTGGCTAGAAGTTGATGTGTATCATGTAAGCATCCTTTGGGTTTGGTCGCTTAACCAATTATAAATCCACCTAACAGTAAGTAAAGGTAAAGGTTTCCCCTGACGTTAATTCTAGTCATGTCTGACTCTGGGGGCTGGTGCTCATCTCCATTTCTAAGCCAAATAGCCAACGTTGTCCGTAGACACCTCCAAGGTCATGTGGCCAGCATGACTGCATGGAGCACTGTTACCTTCCTGCCGAAGCAGTACCTATTGATCTACTCATATTGGCATGTTTTCGAACTGCTAGGTTGGCAGGAGCTGGAGCTAACAGCGGCCCCTCCCGCCGCTCCCGGGGTTTGAACCTGGGACCTTTCGGTCTCCAGCTTAGTGCTTTAACGCACTTCACCACCAGGGCTCCTCCACCTAACGGTAGTATTGTCTAATTCAGGGGTCTTCAAACTTTTTAAGCAAAGGGCCGGTCCACAATCCTTCAGACTGTTGAGGGGCCGAATTATCATTTGAAAAAAAAATATGAACCAATTCCTATGCACACTGCACATGTCTTATTTGTAGTGCAAAACAACAACAACGAGAGAACAATACAATATTTTAAAATGAAAACAATCTTAACCAACATAAACCTATCAGGATTTCAATGGAAAGTATGGGCCTGCTACTGGCCAATGAGATAGTCAAGTTAATTCGGATTGGTGTTTGTTGTTGTTGTGTGCCTTCAAAGTCATTTCAGAATTTGGGTGAGCCTAAGTCTAAAATTAATTATTTATTTACTTACTACATTTATTTACTACATTTATATCCCACCCTTCTTACCCCGAAGGGGACTCAGAGCAGCTGTATGTACATACAATATATTATATTATTAGCATAGCACAATATTAGCATTATACATTACTATATTGAAATATACCACTCTACTGTAATACTATATGTAATATATAACATAATTAATATTATTATATGGTATTATTATTAGTATTATATTGTATAACATTATAATATTATTATCAATATTATATGTATATACAATATATTATATTATTAAAACTGATATAAAAATGTATTATAAAACTGAGGATGGGGGACAGGTAAATGACCTTGGAGGGCCGCATCCGGCCCCCGGGCCTTAGTTTGGGGACCCCTGGTCTAATTCACATTTTACAATTCACATTGTTTGCAAGAGGATCATGAGGTACCTTGTCAAAGGCCTTACTGAAATCCATAGCATTCTCTGCATCTAGCAAGTTTGTTATTGTATCGAAAAAAGCAATAAGAGTATTTTGGTATGATTTGTTTTTGAGAAATCCATGTTGGCTTTTAGTAATCATAACATTCTTTTCTAAGTGCTTACAGACTCGTTAATTATCTGTTCCAAAATCTTTCCTAGTATTGATGTCAGGCTAACTGGATGGCAATTGTTTGGGTCCTCTCTTTTTTTCCCTTCTTGAAGATAGGGACAACATTTGCCCTCCTCAAGTCTGCTAAGACTTCTCCCATTCTCCAAGGATTCTTAAAGATTATTGCCAGTGGTTCCAAAATGACTTCTGCTACTTCCTTCAATTTAGTATTTTTGTTGTATTGTTTTCTACTCTTGTTCAGTCTCTGATTAAAACGTATTGTAAAAATACAATCCAAAAGACATCCACGAGATGACCAGAGTTGATGGAACAAAGCAACCTTACTCACTGAAAGGATGGAAGACATGGGGAAAGTAAGATGGTCTCTGGAGAAAATGAAATTCTGAACGGCAATAGAGAAAGAAATTAAAGCAATTAGGAAACAATTAAAGCAATTAAAGTAAGAATTCCAAACTGATCTCAGTAAGACAATACAAATTCTAAAGCGTTGAGCAGTAACGAAAACTTGATATATAAAGGGAAGAGAATAAAGGTTTTTGAAATTTCATATTAGAATCAGTGAAAAAAATCATAGTGGACACCACTGACAAGCTAAATTTCTTGTGGATCATATCTACTCTTGCATGGAGTACCCCTACATATAATTGTGGATAGAGGGAGACAATTTAATTCAGAATTCTGGAAATAGTTTCTAAGACGTGGACATTCAGCAGGCTATGAATACTACCCATCATCCACTGGCTAATGGGAAAACTGAAAGGGTAATTAGACACTGGAACAATACCTGCAGTATTATATAAACTTCCAACAGCACAGATTGATGTCTTTTGCTGAAGTTTCATATAATAAATCTATGCATTTGAGCACTGGGTACTCACCCTTTGAAATTATATATGGGTGGAATATTTAGGGTTTACTGTACTGTACTGTCAGAACTGACTCACAAAATTAGAATGATTTGCTGGAAAGACATGTACAGAATATGCTGATTAAAAGGGTGGTAAGGTAAAGGTAAAGGTAAAGGTTTCCCCTGACGTTAAGTCCAGTCATGTCTGACTGTGGGGGTTGGTGCTCATCTCCATTTCTAAGCCGAAGAGCTGGCGTTGTCCGTAGACACCTCCAAGGTCATGTGGCCGGCAAGACTGCATGGAGTGCTGTTACCTTCCCGCTGGAGCGGTACCTATTGATCTACTCACATTGGCATGTTTTCGAACTGCTAGGTTGGCAGGAGCTGGAGCTAATAGCGGCCGCTCATGCCTCTCCCGGGATTTGAACCTGGGACCTTTCGGTCTCCAGCTCAGTGCTTTAACACACTTCACCACCGGGGCTATTAAAAGGGTGGTACAAGCTTGGAATAGGAGAATGCACAAGTATAGACTTACTACAAAAAACTTACAAGCTAGATAGTTGGTAAATTTGTCTATGTTTTTTTAAAAAAATCAGCAACCCTCCAAAACATTCGTTCTGAAGCATGTGGGGCCTTTTGTGATCTAGATAATAATGAATGCTATTATTGCTAAATTTATCTTGCCCAAAAACTATAAACATTTGCATCCTGTGATTTATTTTAGTTTGCTAAAACCAGCAGCTGGTTTGAGCTTGAGGCATCAAGTTAAACTCCCATCCCCACTGCTCAAGACTAATAGGAAACAAGTCTTTGAAGTTTCAGAAATACTGGATTCACAGATATACTGAGGGAAACAGCAGTACTTTGTGAAGTGGAAACATTTCCTATCTGGAGAATACAAATGGGTAGATTCTGATGATGTTTGGGCTCTTGTCCGAACTAAAAAATGCCATGCTTAAATATCTGGGAAAACTGGCTCCTGATTAGATAGAGGTGGGGGGATTTGTTTAAAGGAGACAGAATCTCAGCATCATGTTTAAGTCGTGCCATGCTTCTTGTTGGATATGGTATTGCTATTTTGTTTACACCATGCTACTATGCTGTATCTGTTTATTGTTCACTTATAAGCATATAATTGAATAGATAGATACATAGTACAGCATTGCAGCATGGTGTATACAAAATAGCAATATATAAAATAGCAATAACATATCCAACAAGAAGCATGGCACGACTTATGCAATGATGCTGAGATGATGGGTATGGCTATGTTTTACCATGTCGATGTTAATTGCTTAAATAGAGCTTGGTATAGCAAGTACCCACAACTTCTACATTATTTTTAATTAAGAATACTTATCGTTGTTTAAGCAGGCCAATGGTGGAAAAGACCAGAAAAGATGTAATGGGATGGGACAAAAGCCCGAGTATTATTTTAATTCTATAACGTATAAAAACATGATGCTTGCAATACTCAGAGGACAGAGGACACTTGGTCTCCATTTATGACCAGGGGCTGAATTTCTTGTTTGTTCTTCCTACAATCGACTATGAGCTCCTTGGTCTTATTGATGTTAAGAACCAGATTATTGTCCCTGCACCACGAGAGCAACTAATCCACCTCATTCCCATAGGCAGAGATAAGTCCCACCACAGTTATATCATCTACAAATTTGGTATTAATATTGCTATGGTGGTCAGGGGTACAATCATATGTGTACAAAGTGAAAAGCAGAGGACTCGGCACACAGCCCTGTGGCGTCCCAGTGTTGAAAGTGAAAGCTGATGAGGTATGGTAACCCAATCTAACCCTCTGGGAACATCCAGACAAGAAGTCCATAATCCAGGAACAGATTGAACAGGACAATCCAAGATCCATGAGTTTAAACACCAGTCTAAGTGGTAGGATTGTATTAAATGCAGAACTAAAGTTTGCAAAAAGCATCCTCACATAGTTCCTCTGTCATTCCAGGTGGGTCAGAGCAGTGTGGAGCATCACACCAGAAGCGACTTGCAATTTCTGAAGTCGTTTCTGACACAAAAAAAGGCTGAAGACCACCCCCAGCCCAGCCCAAAACATTCCTGGCAGAATTAATCCACCCATTTTCCAAGCCTAAAATTGATTTAGTCACTCATTTGTATGTGTTGGAAGAATATAGAAATTCAAGACTCGGGTCCATTTTTATTTTCAAACTCACTTCGTTTATCGAAAGATCTAATCATTTACCGAGCCTAAAACTAGTCTGGCAGGAAAACCCTCAAGCCCGCCTCAATGCCCATCCAAAGAACACAATGGCTCCACACCCCTTATAGACAAAATACTTTGAAATCCTGTATTTACATTCAGGTTTTATGCTTTATTAACAAACGGGGGGGGGGGGGGTGAAGACTCACATACATATGCAAAAACTGGGGTGCAACTATAGACATATTCCCAGACACCCAAAGAAACTTGATATACTATAATGAGCTTGGGAAACTGTTGCGGGGTTAAACATCAAGGAAGTCCTAACACCTTAATTTGATCAACTTTCTTTCCATGAATCTGAGAATCACTGAAACCAGGATTAGGCTGTGACTCTAAAACCTCAGAATTGACCTTTCCCTCACCTCCTGAGCCCCACCCTCTCAGTCTCAAGATGAATAAAAATAAAAAAGAGCCTTTAAGCAATGGCTTTTCTCCCATGGTACACGTCTTCCAAAAATACTTAACACAGTTCCTTCCTGGGGTAGGGCGGGATGCCTTTTTGTCTGGCAGTTACGTGTCAGCACTGCACCTCGGACCAGACACCAGGCCGGCCTTGCTGCACTGGTGCGGGCTTCTGCTGCTCCCTCTGATTGCCTCCTGGAATGGGGCAGAGTGCCACGCTGGACTCCAATGGCCAGTGGAAGATGGCCTCCACCCCACAAGATTCCTTCCTGCAGTGGGGCGGGATGCCTTTTTGGCTGGCAGTTACGCATCAGCATTGCACCTCAGACCAGACACCCGGCCGGCCTTTCTGTGTGGGCCTTGTCTTCTGCTGTTTCCTTCAGCAAGGGAAAGATTTCTTCCTGGAATGGGACGGGTGCCTTTTTGGCTGGCCTTTGGAGGCTGGCATGGCCCCTCAGTCACCTCCCTCCCTCCTTCATTCTGCAGGGCCAGGATTTCAGTGAGTGGTCTCCAGTGTCCTGTCCTTAATTTGAGAATGGCTGGCTGCAGTGCCAACTTGCATTGGGTGGGCCGGTTTACGTGAAGTGAGAACGGGCCTCATGGTCTGGCCTCATGCGGAATGTTGTTCCAGCAGATGCATGCTTTACCATCATGCCAGGCATTGTAGTTTTCATAAGAGATCTAAGTTTCATCATGGTTCCAACAGGAAAGCACGGCATCCACAATGACGACATTATAAATGGTGTCACTCCCTTCAAGGTACAGAAACATACCTGTCTGAAAGACATAGAAAAAGACTGGATAGATGCAGTCCATAGGCTTTGTGCGGGAAGCATATATAGAATATAACATAACATGTTATGTTATGAAACATAGCATAGGAACAAACTTGGGAAGCCAGGCCAGGAGTTCACGGGGGCTGCTCGTGGAATGGACTCCTTCCTGGATGCCTGCAGCAGCACATTGGCCCGGGAGAAGTTCCTGCATCCCAAAAACACCTGGTCCTCATCGCATGGGGATGCCTCCAGGACCGCATGCCGCTCCATTGATGCATCTTCTTCCCTTCCAGCAGGCCTGGGGGCCCCAAATGAGAAAGACCTGGCCTCCACGCTCCCGGTTAAAACAGGAGACATGGCACCCGTGAAGCGTCCCCATCCTTTCTCTTGGTGATGCTCATGACTTCATGGAGTGTTGGCATGCCTTGCTTTGCCCATCTTGTGAGGTTTCCATGGCTGGGATGTTGCGGCCAATTCCTTGTAAATGTTTTCCAAGTGGAGTGGCGGCTGAGTGTGTTTGCGGCAGCTGCGGCAGCTGAAGGCGATGATGCGGACTTGAGGGCGAGAGGCCTTGTGGCCCAAAATAATAATAATAATAATAATAATAAAACTTTATTTATACCCCGCCACCATCTCCCCAATGGGGACTCGGGGCGGCTAACATGGGGCCATGCCCAGAGCAATACAACATAATAAAATATAAGAACAACATATCATAACTTCAATGTGTCAATAAAATCACGACTTTAACATCATGGAAGTCACAAAGTCCTCTCCGCTGGATTCCCCAATTCTGGGGAGCTCAGCCAGTGACACATTGAAGTTACACATAGCTTTTTTGGGTTCAAGCCCTCTCCCTCTTTTGGGTTTGTTTGTTTGTTTGGCCTCCACAAAGCACTGCGTGGAACTCATTTCCAGAAACCCTTTCTGCTGGAGTGGATTCCCTAAGTCTGGGGACCCCAGCTACGTTACACATAGCTGAATCCTTGTTTGGGTTCAAGCCCTCGGGGTTCAAGTCACAAATTCTCAGCTCCAAAAAGCCCAGTGAAACGGGAAATAACACTTTCAAGCCAGGAACAGATTTCCTTGTTCTGAGGCTGATGGGCATCTATTGGGAGTGGTTTGATGATGTGCTATGATTTCTGTTCTTGGTTAATAACTGTCACTTCCATTAGTTCTGTCACAAAAAGATGACAGAACTTTATTACACTGCCAGAACTTTGTCTTTGCACAAGGGACATGCTGCTATGATAGCACATTATGGTTTGCTGGAACACTCTCCACCAATTTTACAGAGTTCAGCTACAAAACCAAAGTTTCTGAAGTAGAACAAGGACTTTCAAAGTCAAGACAACCCAATGAAACAGGAAATAAAACTTTCAAACCAGGAACAAATTTCTGCAATTATTAAAAAAAATTAATAAAAGCTATGAAAATTCACCAAAACTCAGAGGGTAAGGGAAATGTTCTGAAATTTAGTGAGCTAGCAGTGGTAAATGTGTTCTACCACTGTAGCAAGTTTGATCAAGATAGCTCAAAAAATGAGGGCGGGAGCGTCTGCCATTAATGAATTAATTATGAATATTCAGAATATTCGGAAAGTTTCAAAATTTTTGCTTCAAAAATCGGAAATGACTTTAGAAACGAAGTGCCAGCACCCCCTACTTTAGAAGTGAGTATTGAACCATCTTTTTCATGGATCTCACATGCATAGTACACTATTGGGAAAACCTAAATAAAGGGAACTAAAGCAAAGGAGAGAAAAAGGCAGAGCCAAGACTTCACGATTATTATTATTATTATTATTATTATTATTATTATTACTATTATGATGTTTATTTACACCTTGCTTTTTCTTTCCACAAGGAGATTCAAAGTTATAACCAGCAAGCAACAACTAAAAATAATTTCTGCCAGCAACAAGTTAGTTAATAATTCTCCCCACAGCTGGTCCTTGTTTACAATTATTACAGAATTCTTTAGGAGTTTGCTAAAGTCTTATCTCAGAGTTTAACTCTTAATTCTCACAGTTTGGTGTTGATGTTATGTCCAATGTTCCACTACTTTGTGTTTAAAGCAAAAGGGTTTTCCAACCAAAACAATTTCTGCCCACAGCTTCTGAGTTCCAGGTGGCTATCACACAAGCCACTAAGCTGTTAAAAGACTTACTGTAATAGCAAGAGATTTTTTCCTAAACAAATTACACTATGTAACAAAATCTGAAAAATTCTCTGTTCCTGGTTTGAAAGTGTTATTTCCTGTTTAATTGTATGCTATTTATTTTGAAATAAGTTGTTATACTCCAGAAACTTTGTTTTTGTGGCTGTCGCAAACTTTGTTGAAGTTGTTGAAACTCTATGAGATATTCATTGAAAAACCATAGCAAAATGTGCTTCAGGGTGTCCCACAAAAACAAAGTTTTCGCAGGTTAACAAACCTTTTCCATATTTTTATTATAGAACAAATTAGTAAATTTATAACCCAGGAAAAATCATGATACATAGTGTTGTTTGTGGGGTGCTACAAGCATATGGTGGTAAGATTCCAGACTTATCAGCATAAAATTGACTGTGAACAAATAAAAAGGAGGAATGCGTCATTTAAATTTCCAGAGAAAAGTTGCAATATCTTGAGCATGTCCCTTCCATCTGCTTTCCCCCTAATTTTGAGACTCCTTAAATTTTCCTACATCTGGAAAATGATGTTCCCTGGACATCTTCCCTCAGGATGATATCATTGCTCAGAAACGTTGCACTTAATGTTTTTTATTCAATTTTTATCTGTAGTTTACATTTAATTAACAGAAGCATAAGTACATCTGCTCATATGCCTCCCTTGTTACTTTAGCTATTCCTTTTTTTCCCTTCCACAGTTAATCGACAGCTTTAATGCTAATCCTCACACTTTTCAACTTGATTATCTGATACCATTTGATGTCCACAACTATATATCTGTGTTTGCTGCAGATTTTACTACATTTTAAAATTAAAACACATTTCTAGCAAGAGATGCATCTCTCAGCAGCTGGCAGGAATATTTTTGCAAAGAATCTCACAAACCTGATCAGGAGAGCTTTTAAATAAGTTATCTGGAGGAGGGAGACTGTATTCTTGAAGGCAGAAAATCCCACAATATCTGCTTTCAACTGTGTTATCTGAGTCCACACTGCCATATATTCCAGTTCAAAGCAGAAAATATGGGATTTTATTCAGCTGTGTAGAAGGGGCCTGATGATAGAGGCAAGTGGGTATATGTACTGTGCCTGAGATCTTGCTTTGGAATACTGCACATAATTTGTCTTGGCCTAGAATATCATTCACACACTACATATCAACTAACTTGGATTTTCAACTTATACACTTGTCAGTGAGCTACAACTGTCAAGCGAATATACTTATATGATTTATGTTTCTCTATATATTTGTCGTGCATATATGTTATTTATATGTTTACAGCTTAAATATGTTATTTGTTTGAAGTATCAAATGAGCAAGAACAGTAAGAGTAATCTTTTCAAACACATCCAAGAGTAATTAGCTACTTTGCTGTTTTGTGACATTTTAGCTGATCTCAGTAATGGTACTATGGGCAGCTTACCATGACATGTGTATGTTGTCAAAGAGAAAGGTGAGATTTTCTCTATTTTCTGTGCCATATACAAATTTTTAAGAGAAAAAACCTCACCGTGTGTCAATAATCTTTGGATCAATTTTTACTTTTGCATCTATAGATGTTGTGATGCAGCAGCAGATACAATTCTATAATTATTACATCACTATCAGGTAAAACACATATAAAATACTGCAAGTAACTGAAAATGGGTTAAGGGAGAAAATAAGGAGCAGGGGCTGAACTAGGCAAAGTCTCATTTTAGGAAAGGTTTTTGAAAAACCCAACATTATTATTCCTTCATTGTGGAAAGTGTGGAAAGAAGAAACTTTGTGGTACCTTTGAGGCTAACAGATTTGTTTTATATTGAATATTTTGGACTATAATCCATCACCTAAAACTTCAATATCAAGGTGAAAGATATGCATTCATGCATACACATTTGAGGATGGGATCAGAGTGAAATGGCAGCTAGAAATCCCTTTTTTCCGACAAAGGATTCTGAAGTATCAAACCAATATAGGTCTACGGCTTTAAAGAAATCTTTTATATTCTCAAGTGGAGAAGCAAATACTATTGCTCTGCTTTGTATTGTGTTTTGCTGTTGCTGCTGCCACCAGTTGGCCATGACCATTGGACTGATGAACCTAATTTGACAGCTTGCAGATCCTTCCTGAAGAAACGATCACTTTTCCCCTTCCACCTGAGATTATATTTGTGCCTTTTTAGTTAGCCTAATAATTTTAAACTTCTCTTATAGTCCACGTTGCTATTCTTAGTATTTGTAGAAAAAGGCAGTTGTCAGACTGGTCAGAAACGTTCAGAGGACTGTGTTAGTATAAACATGCTGATATCTGGAAAGTAATCCTAGGTTATTATATGTCTTCACTAAGCTATTATAGCATTGAATGGCATTGCAGCTTCAAAGTCTGACTGCTTCTTGCCTAAACTCTAAAATCGAAACAGTAATTAAAGAACAACACTCAGAAAACAGAGGAATTCCAGGCAGGAAACAATCAGGGCCAGCTAACACCTCCTAATAAAGGATTCCCCAGGCAGGAAGCAGCCAGGCTTTGAAGCTGCAAGGCTTTTCAATGCTAATCAAGGTGGCCAACTGCAACATTCACACTTGTCTCAAGCAGACAGGAGTTCTTTCTGCCACTCTGGACTTTCCACAGATATATAAACCTCACTTGCCTAGTTTTCAACAAACCTCACAACCTCTGAGGATGCCTACCATAGAGGTGGATGAAATGTCAGGAGAAAATGCTTCTGGAAAATGACGATACAGCCAGGAAAACTCACAGCAACCCAATGATTCCAGCCATGAAAGACGTTGACAATGATACCTGTATCATTTTGATGTTTTTGTTAGTATTCCCAAAGTTAATGTACAGTAGAGTCTCACTTATCCAAGCTAAACGGGCCGGCAGAACGTTGGATAAGTGAATATCTTGGATAATAAGGAAGGATTAAGGAAAAGCCTATTAAACATCAAATTAGGTTTTGATTTTACAAATTAAGCACCAAAACATCATGTTATACAACAAATTTGACAGAAAAAGTAGTTCAATACGCAGTATTGTTAATGTTATAATTACTGTTACGAATTTAGCACCAAAATATCACGATATATTGAAAACATTGACTACAAAAATGCATTGGATAATCCAGAACCTTGGATAAGCGAGCCTTGGATAAGTGAGACTTGGATAAGTAAGACTGTACTTCAAGGAGCCTCCGGTGGCTCAGTGTGTTAAAGCGCTGAGCTGCTGAACCTGCAGACTGAAAGGTCCCAGGTTCAAATCCGGGAAGCGGAGTGAGTGCCCGCTGTTAGCTCCAGCTTCTGCCAACCTAGCAGTTCGAAAACATGCAAATGTGAGTAGATTAATAGGTACCGCTCCGGCAGGAAGGTAATGGCATTCCATACAGTCATGCTGGCCATATGATCTTGGAGGTGTCTACGGACAACGCCAGCTCTTCGGCTTAGAAATTGAGATGAGCACCAACCCCCAGAGTCAGACACGACTGGACTTAACGTCAGGGGAAACCTTTGCCTTTACCTTACTGTACTTCAAAATCAGAATCAGTTCTTTATATTTGTTTTCATACAATTTTCCTGATGCTCTTCATCACACATTTGTGATTGGAAATGAGGTGTAATTCCCCATTCCTTGCCCACAAGAACTAAGTACAGTAGAGTTTCACTTATCCAACGTAAACGGGCTGGCAGAACGTTGGATAAGCGAATATGTTGGATAATGAGAGATTAAGGAAAAGCCTATTAAACATCAAATTAGGTTATGATTTTACAAATTAAGACCAAAACATCATGTTATATAACAAATTTGACAGAAAAAGTAGTTCAATACACAGTAATGCTATGTAGTAATTACTGTATCTATGAATTTAGCACCAAAATATCACGATGTTTTGAAATCATTGACTACAAAAATGCATTGGATAATCCAGAACGTTGGATAAGTGAATATGTTGGATAATGAGAGATTAAGGAAAAGCCTATTAAACATCAAATTAGGTCATGATTTTGCAAATTAAGCACAAGACATCATGTTATACAACAAATTTGACTGAAAAAGTAGTTCAATACGAAATAATGCTATGTAGTAATTACTGTATTTACGAATTTAACACCAAAATATCACGATGTTTTGAAATCATTGACCACAAAAATGCGTTGGATAATCCAGAACGTTGGATAAGCGAATATGTTGGATAATAAGGAGAGATTAAGGAAAAGCCTATTAAACATCAAATTAGGTTATGAGTTTACAAATTAAGCACCAAAACATCATGTTATACAACAAATTTGACAGAAAAAGTAGTTCAATACACAGTAATGCTATGTAGTAATTACTGTATTTACGAATTTAACACCAAAATATCACGATGTATTGAAAACATTGACTACAAAAATGCGTTGGATAATCCAGAACGTTGGATAAGTGAGTGTTGGATAAGTGAGACTCTACTGCAGGGGTCCCCAAACTTTTGAAGCAGAGGGCCGGTCCGCAATTCTTCAGACTGTTGAGGGGCCGAATTATCATTTGAAAAAAACCAAAACAAATTCCTATGCATACTGCACATGTCTTATTTGTAGTGCAACAACAACAACAATGAAAAACAATACAATATTTAAAAATGAAAACAATTTTAACCAACATAAAGCTATCAGGATTTCAATGGAAAGTGTGGGCCTGCTACTGGCCAATGAGATAGTCAAGTTAATTAGTATTGTTGTTGTTGTGTGCCTTCAAGTCATTTCAGACTTTGACTGAGCCTAAGTCTAAAATTAATTATTTATTTACTGCATTTATTTACTGCATTTATATCCTGCCCTTCTCACCCCAAAGGGGACTCAGAGCAGCTGTATGTACATACAATATATTATATTATTAGCATAACACAATATTAGCATTATATATTACTATACTGAACTATACCACTATACTATTATATAATATGTAATATATAACATATAATTAATATTATTATATGGTATTACTATTAGTATATTGTATACTATAATATTATTATCAATATTATATGTATATACAATATATTACATTATTAAAACTAATATAAAAATATTATATTATAAAACTGAGGGCGGGGGCCAGGTAAATGACCTTGGAGGGCCGCATCCGGCCCCCGGGCCTTAGTTTGGGGACCCCTGCTCTACTGTATTTAACTCTCTTAAATGTAAGCTGAAGGGAGTTCTGTCCCGACTCATGGATTGTGCTAGAATGAATTACTGTTGGGTTTGACTGGTTGTAGATGGATTGTGGTGTGGTGTATTTGAAGGCTACTGAGTGTAACTTACAGGGTTTAATCAATGCTTTTAGCATACCAAATAGCGATGTGAAGACTTATGTCCAACTCTTGGGGTTCTTTGCTAAAGGACTCGCCTGTGGCTTTGATAACTTCTGAAGAGAAGGCAACAAAAGAGGATATTCAAAAACCTTTCAGTGAAGAGAAGTTAAAGCATTGCAACACTGCGCACTTACCGCACAGAACAGAGAGGAAAAGGCACTCTGGCCGGAAAACATGGGTCTCCATCCTGAAGGATTCAGCACAGCCACCGCCTTGGAGGAGAAGCAGCAGCAGCAGATCTTCTGAAGGCTCCTTCTTCACAGTTGTATAAAATCCACATTGAACTGTATTGTATCTGTGTTGACTCAGATAACTCAGTTCAAAGCAGACTTTGTGGATTATCTGCCGTGATAGTCTGTTTTATATGCTTGTGCCATTCTGCAGCCTGGAGGCTGAGGGAAGAAGTTCGCCTTGAAGGGCGGGGAAGGGTCGCCTTCTCCCTCCTTCCTCCTCCGTTTACTGGCACAGAGGGCCATTTATTTCCTTCCTTTCTTGCTCCTCTCCTCCCCGCCCTCGCTTCCTTGACAAAAGGGCGGGCTGTGTGTGTGTGTGTGTGTGTGTGTGTGTTGAGAATGTTATTATGGCTGGTCCGTCATCCTTCAGGACGATGCAAGGAGGAGGCCAAAAGGGGCCAGTGCAGCCCGGCCTCTCTTCTCTGCTCTGTTTGTCCGCGCCTGAGGTGGGATTCTTCCCGCTCATTTGACTCCTAAATTATCCTCCCCTCAGACGGCAATTTATTATTATTTACTAGCTTATGTACTCGGCAATGGCCAGGTTATGGGGCCCTTCCACGCAGCCCTATGTCCCAGAATATCAAGGTGGAAAATCCCACATTATTTATTTATTAATTAATTAATAATAATAATAATAATAATAATAATAAGTTTATTTATTTGTATCCTGCCTCCATCTCCCCTGAAGGGGACTCGGCTTACAGCAAAATCAAAATACAAGCGATGATAAAATATGACACATCAGAGGACAACAACAGAAACCAATAATAAATATACACAATAGGCGAAAAAAACACAACACAGAATTAAAACATCAACTTAAAAACAATGAGGTTGCAATAGTGAATAAGCAAAGTGCACATTATGAGTAACAAATTCATAAATAGATAAAGTGCAATATTTAAGGTCACATTAGGTAGGGAGGAGTCCTGAATAATATCAAGCAATTTATTTATTTAATACATTTATATGCCGCCCTTCTCACCCCGAAGGGGACTCAAGAGTGGCTTACAAATTAAATTTACATATAATATTATATTATTAGCATAGCTCAATACTGGCAATACATTACTATATTGTACTATATCAATGTATTGTAATATTATTATTAATATTACATGTAATATATAATATATAATTAACATTATTACATTGTATTATTAGTATTATATGGTATTACAAAATAATATTAATACTATATGCATATACAATATATTATAATATTATATATTATTGTAAATTATATCACAGTAGAGTCTCACTTATCCAACACTCGTTTATCCAACATTCTGGATTATCGAACGCATTTTTGTAGTCAATGTTTTCAATACATCATGATATAAATTCGTAAATACAGTAATTACTACATAGCATTACTGTGTATTGAACTACTTTTTGTCAAATTTGTCATATAACATGTTTTGGTGCTTAATTTGTAAAATCATAACCTATTTTGATGTTTTATAGGCATTTTCTTAATCTCTCCTTATTATCCAACATATTTGCTTATCCAACGTTCTGCCGGCCCGTTTACGTTGGATTAGCGAGACTCTACTGTATATATATGAGTGTGGACTCAGATAACCCAGATCAAAGCAGATATTGTGGGATTTTCTGCCTTGATATTCTGGAATATAGGGCTGTGTGGAAGGGCCCCTGGTCATTTGTAACGTTATTAGGGAAAAGCCAGACTTTGCTTTTGTTTTTTTTATGAATGCTCCCATGGGAAAATGCATAAGGATGTGGGTAAACTGCAACTCCCAATATCTTGGGCCAATCACCCCCAAACTCCACCTGTATTCAAAGTCGGTCATGTTGAGTCTGTGTGCCAATTTTGGTCCAGATCCGTCGTCCGGCTGGATTCAGTGTGCTCTGGAAGAAGGCGAACTACAACTCCCAGAATACAAGGTCAATCACCCCAAACTCCCCCAGTATGTTCAGTTGGTCATGAGGTTTCTCTGTGCCAAGTTTGCTCCCGGTCCACGAACATTTGGGTTTACAGTGCTCTCTGGATGTAGGTGAACTACAACTCCCCAAAATCAAGGTCAGTCCCCTTACCCAACCCCTCCAGTATTTTCTGTTTATCAGTTTGTTTGAATTCCATCGTTGGCGGGGTGCAGAATGCTCTTTGATTGTAGGTGAACTAGAAATCCCAGCAACTACAACTCCCAAATGTCAAGGACAACTCCCCTCAAACTCCACCAGTATTCAAATTGAGGCATATCAAGTAAGTGTGTCAAGTTTGTTCCAGATCCATTGTCATTTGTGTTCACAATGCTCTCTGCATGCTTTGAACTGAGTTATCTGAGTCCACACTCCCATACAATCCAGTTCAATGTGGATTTTATACAGCTCTTACAGGGGCTCTTGCGGTCCACAAGTTCAGCAGCTCAGCACTTTAACACACTGTGCCACGGGGGGGGGGGGGGGGGGGGCGGCAGGGAGATAAGGGTAGATGGCCCTTGTGGTCTCTTCCAATTCTATTGTCACCCCGATATCTTAAAAGGTGCAGCTTCTGATACACGGTCAGCAAGATAACCAAGCATTTCTTGCCTTAGAAAAAAACCTTATTTTGAAAAAATTAAAATGAGGTAGAAAATACAACGAACTGGAGCTCCCATGGGTGCCTCCCAAATGGGGGGACCCTGAGCAGTGATAGTACATTTGCTTTTAGAATTTCACAAGGCCTCTTGGGGAATCAATCATTTTCAGGGTCAGTTGTTTAAAAGACAATCAGGCAATTTCACGTCATGGTCTGTATCATCTTCCCTGCACCCTCCATTTGCATAGTTTTTATCAGTAGGAACTCTTCATCCCAAACCCACCATGTACAAGGGAGTGTTGATGCAAATAGACGGGGGGGGGGGGGGGGGTCTGGCAAGCCTCTGGCCAGCAGGGTGGGTTATAGAGTGCTCACACTATGATTCTATTATTTCCTAAATAAGAAGGTGAAGGACAGTTTGGTGTTGAGATAGAGTCGCCTTAGGTTCACCATACATTGGAAATGACTTGAAGACACACAACAGTAACAACAACAAATACTTAAGGTATCAGATCCTTTCTAATCTTGGAAGCTAAGCAGGGTCAATTAAGCCTCACTTTGGGGTGCTAGGGTAAGTTTGTGGAATACATACTTAACCCCAATGTGCCAAATTCTCTTGCCTCTGGAATAATGCAGCCTCGCTTGAGGGTGCTTCAGGTGAGTTTGTGGAGTAGTCACTTGATCCCAGTGTGCTTACTTGGTGCTTACATAAACCAGTAGGTTATGCTGTCCTCTCCCTGAAACAATAATTTCATATACTTTGACATTATTAAACATAAGTTTGAGGTGCTGGAGCAATTTGCTGACTGTTCTCCAGAATCCATAAGCCATATAATCATCACTCTGAAACCAGAGGGCAGACAATCATTGACCTCTGGAATACTAAACCTCACAAGGGCAAGTTCCTGAAGGGGTCAGTTCACACACCATGCCCCCAATGCCTAAGTAATATTGCACTCACTCATGGACCATACTGCAATGATGATCAGAGAAAAAACAAAACAAAACATCAAGAAGGATTGCCAAGCATTTCTAAATTTTATTTAAAAAAGAAAAGGCACACTTGGGGAGAGAGTCCCCTTGGGGAGAGAGGGCGGGTTATAAAGTGTTGTTGCTGTTGTTATGGACTGAGGATTTTGAATACGTTGAAAGCAGAATAAAATTTCATCTGAAATATATCTAGATACAACTACTACCTAGAGCAGGGGTCCCCAAACTAAGGCCCGGGGGCCGGATGCGGCCCATCGAACCCATTTATCCGGCCCCCACAGCACAAGGGCAGAAGGAGGTTGGGCTAAATGACCCAAGGGGTCTCTTATTCTCTTACAACCATTATTATTATTATTATTATTATTATTATTATTATTATTATTATTATTATTATTATTATTGAGGTTGGGTGGCTATCTGTCAGGGGTGCTTTGCTTGTGCTTTTGGTACACAAAAGCAGAAGGGGATTGGACTAAATGGCCCATGGGGTCTCTTCCAACCCTCTTTATTATTATTATTATTATTATTAACATTGAGGCTGGGTGGCCATCTGTCAGGGGTGCTTTGCTTGTGCTTTTGATGCACAAAAGCAGAAGGGAATTGGACTAAATGGCCCAAGGGGTCTCTTCCAACCCTCTTATTATTATTATTATTATTATTATTATTATTATTATTATTATTATTATTATTATTAACATTGAGGCTGGGTGGCCATCTGTCAGGGGTACTTTGCTTGTGCTTTTGATACACAAAAGCAGAATGTGATTGGACTCAATGGCCCATGGGGTCTCTTCCAACCCTCTTTTATTATTATTATTATTATTATTATTATTAACATTGAAGCTGGGTGGCCATCTGTCAGGGGTACATTGCTTGTGCTTTTGATACACAAAAGCAGAATGTGATTGGACTCAATGGCTCAAAGGGTCTCTTCCAACCCTCTTTATTATTGTTGTTGTTGTTGTTGTTAATTATTATTATTATTATTATTGCTCAGTGGCCAACTATAGTCCGGCCCTCCAACTGTCCAAAGGATTGTGAACTGGCCCCCTGTTTAAAAAGTTTGGGGACCCCTGACCTAGAGGATATTAGTTAAGAATTATCCTGAAAGATATACACCATACATGTTTAGAGTAGGTATGTCTCCTACTGAAGGAATGGAACTCCAAGGAAAAGGCCAAGGGGGAAGGGAGAGGGAGGGGAAGCAATAGTACCATTGTATTGTATTTTGTTTCAATCAAAGTAATTTCTGCAATACAATTACGGAAAAAGATCATCCTGTTCCATGGATTTTACTGTCCTCTCCGAAACCATTATTCACTTACCCCTTGAAATACAGGGTGTTTGAAAAAGAACTCCTTATTCGCCATTTAATTTAAATGGTGAATAGGGGGTTCTTTTTCAAACACCCGGTATTAAATCTAAATTGAGGGTTGAGTCCAGTTCTTGAAATGGTCACTTTGTCCAGCTGTGCCTACCACCCCCCGCAGATCTTAGAAACATTGTCTTGGAAACATTCTAAACATACTGTTATCCTCAGGAAATCTAAAGATGACATCCTCAGGAGATAGCAGGGTTGGTGAGAAATCTGTTTCCTCCCATCCCATATCTGGGATATTTACATCCCCGCTCTGCCATTCCCTTTTGGTGATGTTGTCTTCAGAATGATCTGAAGATGACACCATTTGTGGTGATGTCTTCAACACCATCATTCCCTTGAATCTGGAATGATTAAACCTCACCAGGAAGGGGGTACTTGAAATAAATTATGGGGGTGGGGGAGGTGATCTAGAAAGTAGTTGAGCAGAATGTGTACACTTGGTGGAGACTGGTATGATCTCCAAGGCCATGTCCAATGCAACATCAAGTACTCCAGTTGGGTTGGTGGCAGAGTGTCAACTATCTCCCCATCTGAGCATCTGGGAAGCAGAGGATGAGGGTGAGCCTCCAATGTTTTCACCAATTTATGATATCAAGGCAACTGAGGGGTGAAGGAAGTCCAAGGTGACTGCAATCATTGAGTGTTCTGCCGGTGTTGGGGAACTAGGCAGAGATGCAGGTTTCATTTCTGGATGAATTTTCTTCTTATGCTTTTCTTCAGTGTAGTAAATTCACCCATGTCCATCGAGCAGCTCGGACTAAGGAGCTTGTGAGGTACAGTGACGGGTCAGTTTCTTGGCCTTTTTCACCTGAGATGATTTTGATTCCTGTAATGATAACTTGATGGTGAACCAGACTGACAATGTCAATGGAGGCTGAGTCAATTAGATATCAATGTCAGTCTTCACTTCGATGATGGTACCAATGACACAGACATATCAGTGATGCTTATGTGGTTTTGAAGCCAACTTGGAGGTGGTGGTTGTGCTTGAGACCAGAGGCAGAGACATTAGAGGATGCTCATATAGAAAAGTCCTAAGGTGAGACTTCTTGTTATGCCTGGCCTGGAGCATAAAGACAGCAGGTTTAACCAATGTGCCTTCCCAAAAGACACAAGAAACATTTGTAATGCCTATCTGTGTCGGTGATTTAGTTTTACCACAATCTGCACATTTCTTGAAGAATGTGGTCAATGACCTTGAGAGGTGGTAAGACTAGTAGGGTCAGGAATGAAGGTCAGAGAATAGAAGATATGGGCTGAGATCAAATCTAGAAATAAACATGGAACAAAGAAGGGAGTACACAAAAGAGTAAGCAGAGAATAGACCAAGTCACGTAAAACCAGAGGAGGCAATCAGAAGCAAAGCTTTCCACAGAAAGTATGAAGAGACACAAAACAAGCTGAGATTCCTAATGTGCTGCTGTAGTGATGGATGAAAAAGAACTGAGGATTTGCCTGCAACTACCCTTATATGTTGAACAGGTGGGTGAGGTTGCAGTCAAAAATTGTTTCTTTAGAGCAGAGGTTCCCAAACTTTTGCAGTCATGGAACCCTAATTCTATCCCTGGGTTTTACTGAGTATTGGGAACCCATAAAGTCCTCCTTTTCTCTTTACTGCTATTGCCTGAGTGTTTTTTTTTTATAACAGCAAGTTTGGAAATAAAGAGAAAATACTGAGGTTGCTCTGAACTGAACTTAGTTTAGGGAGCAGTGGTATTTATAAGACAAAGAACATTCTGGATGTTTCTAGAAAAGCCTAGAGTGCTGTAGTGTGTGCACAAGGAACTTTCTCAGAACATCCATGCACTTTCCCTGGAGAGATTGCGAGATTTGAGATGCCGGCCTGTGATAAAATAACCTCTGTTGGCAAGTAGGTTTTTGGCAACAAACCACGCTCTCCCTTCCTTGGCATTAGATATAATCAACTAGTTAGCTTTCAGTGGTTTTATTTTAAAATCTATTTCAAATTAGATTTTAAAGATTTTTTGTAAAAACCCCTACAACGCTTTTGTAGAACCCTAAGGTTCCATGGAGCAGTTTGGGAACCACTGCTCTAGAGTTCTAGAAGGTTCCAAAGTGCATTGCATGAGTGCAATAAAACTCATTTGTGCGGTTCACAGACACCATGAAGAACAACAGACACGTGTGTTTGTGTATGCTTCAACTTCCAGTTGATGACCTGGTTTCATGTCCAATACTATTATAATCAAAACCAATCCTAAAACTGTCATTGGGAATCTGTAGCCTATAAGAATTGATAAGGTTTACTACATGAATAGAGTACATTTGTCATTAATCCATTTGTTCAGCAATCATTTCAAATCTTTTCATCAGAAAAGTCTTGTCTTTTTTTTCAAAATTCACTGATGTGCATATTACAGCTAACCATCATGTTTAATCTGATTTGGAATTGGGAAGAGAAATAGGCAACAATTAGTTACACGTGAAAAAGAGGTTCTTAGGATATTGTGTCATAGAAAATATAGCAAAACACAGTTTTTAGTCATGGAGAAATATATCTAGACATGTTTATAGAATTCTCATAAATATATGGTAATCAATATACATAAGTAAACATATTTTTCCTTTAGGGAAAAAATAGATAAACAGTAGCAAAATGAAGGTGAAAAGGATTTTGGCAGACAATTTTTTAAAAAAGTATTTGAAAAAGACAGTGGAACATTTTTAAAGTCAGTAAATATTTTAAAATAAATTATTATACCACAAATATAATTTTGTCAGTTGTTTGTTTGGTGATACTGCATCATCATAATCATGATCATGATGGTTATTTCTTTCCACAGACATCCCTTGCCACCTCATCCAGTCTGTTAAATTTCAAGATAAGTGATTTTCCTGGTTGGAAAAAAAAAACATACATTGTCTTACTCTGCACATGGCAAGGTATATTCCCAATATGGCATAATTCAAACTGATGGAGTCAACCATGTAAGTAGGAAATACTGATTTACATTTCACTATCTTTAATATTTTAATGTGATCAAAGTATTATCACTGTACATTTAAAAATATTGTCTAATTGTGTATCTCAGAACACCACAACTCTTAAATACATAATTTGGAAAGAATTCTAGTTAAGATGTTCCAAGATTATATTAAAAAATAAAATAATTGAAGGTGCACAGTGGAGCAAGATAGGATGCAAACGGAGTATTAAGTTTTGTAGACAACTTGTTCTTTCAAATATTTCCTTCAATACACTACAAGCATGTATCACAGCCATTTGATCAAGAGACCACTGGAATGCCCAGTTGAATGGGAGTGTATACAGTTTAAATAGTGGACAGAAAATGATAACTTGTAAACATCTTGGCTAAATGCTACACGATTATGGAATAGCGCTTACCACACAGAAAATACTGTTAGTAACCAGGTGGACCCAGAAAATGACACTCTTCCTTTATGTTTAATGCTATCAGTACCAGCCAATTTAGATTGATGACAGACATCAACTTAAAAATACAGTCAACTGAGATCACCTAACAATGTTCACATAGTTCAAACAGGTGTCTAAAACCTATCCTTCTGATAGCCTACTGCTTTTGTAACTGGCATGCATTAGGAAACTTTTATTCTACATTTATTTCTTTTTAAAGTATTTTAATTGTGTTGGTTTTAAATACATGCTTTACAATATCACCTAACCTTGTTTGCTCCAACTATACCAGTAACAATTGACTGCTGTTGTGTTTCTTTTCGATACTGAACATAAAAATTTGGATTTTCAGTGTTAGAAACACATTTCTAATTTGACCTCAGCTAGATCTGCTAGATCAGTGGTTCTCAACCTGGGATCCCCTGATGTTTTTGGCCTTCAACTCCCAGAAATCCTAACAGCTGGTAAACTGGCTGGGATTTCTGGGAGTTGTAGGACAAAAACATCTGGGGCTCCCGGGTCGAGAACGACTGTGCTAGACGATTTCTTTAAACATGAAGCAATTCTTTGGCTTTGAAAACAACTTGACTAACACTGGAAATCAGCGTAACACTGAAAGTAGCATAAACACTTTTTTTTATAAATATGTCATATTAGCAAAAACAATAATATTTTTCAGTTTCTCGCTTAGTTTGACACTTGATGAAATACAGGCAGTTCCCAAATTACAAACCTCCAACTTACAAACGACTCATAGTTAAGTACAGGGTGAGACAACAGGAATTGAGAGAAATGGGGGGACGCCTGGCTCGACAGCAGTACGTGTGAAAAAGATTTTGGGAGTCCTTGTAGACAACAAGTTAAACATGAACCAACAATGTCATGTGACAGCTAAAAAAGCCAATGGGATTTTGGC
Source organism: Anolis carolinensis (assembly GCF_035594765.1). Lineage (NCBI taxonomy): Eukaryota > Metazoa > Chordata > Lepidosauria > Squamata > Anolidae > Anolis > Anolis carolinensis. Next base: position 50,514,856 of record NC_085846.1, read on the forward strand.
CTGCATAAATAAGAGTATAGTGTCTAGATCCAGGGAGGTTATGCTACCCCTGTATTCTACCTTGGTCAGACCACACCCGGAATATTGTGTCCAATTCTGGGCACCACAATTGAAGGGAGATGTTGACAAGCTGGAATGTGTCCAGAGGAGGGTGAGTAAAATGATCAAGGGTCTGGAGAATAAGCCCTGTGAGAAGCGGCTGAAAGAGCTGGACATGTTTAGCCTGCAGAAGAGAAGGCTGAGAGGAGACATGGTAGCCATGTATAAAAATGTGAGAAGAAGTCATAGGGAGAAGGGAGCAAGCTTGTTTTCTGCTGCCCTGGAGATTAGGACGCAGAACAATGGCTTCAAATTACAGGAAAGGAGATTCCACCTGAACATTAGGAAGAACTTCCTAACTGTGAGAGCTGTTCAGCAGTGGAAGAAGTTCCTTCTTTGCGGGCTTTTAAACAGAGACTGGATGGCCATCTGTCGGGGGTGCTTTGAATGTAATTTTCCTGCTTCTTGGTGGGGGTTGGACTGGATGGCTCACAAGGTCTCTTCTAACTCTTATGATTCTATTAAATCTACCTCTGGGGAAGAAAATTCACTCCTGAAAGATTTCTCGGGGGGAAAGGTGTCTCCACTGCAGCTTTCTCACCGATCCTTGTTTCCACAACAAGCCACATTTTTCAAAATCCAATTATCATAGGGAACAGAAAGTAAGGTGAAATCTTCTGAACAAGGGCACAAACAGCAAAAGAAACACCAGCAGGTGTTAAAAAGCATTGGCAAACTTTGGCTGGCCCAAAGAATTACAGCAGATTGTTAACCAGGGCTGGCTAAAAGGAGTACAAACCCCTGGTTGTAATAACTCCACTAGCTGCCAGATTGTTTCTAGGCACAATTCAAAGTGCTGGTCATGATCTATAAATCCCTATATGTCTCATGTCCAGGCTATTTGGCAGATCGTATCTCCTGCAGCAAACCAGCCCGGGCTCTGAGCTCTCCTGTAGCTGGGTAAAACCTGCTTATTAAGGCAGTCTTTTAAAGAAGAAAAAGCGAGCAAGAGGAGTGGTGTAGGGTATCTGATTATTCAAATTGTTTTAAGGAATTTTAATTGACTGGTTTGTTTAGTAACTATTTTAATATTTATATGATGTGAATTTTAGTCTGCATTTTTTCAAATGTTGCGAGCTGTTTTCCATCTAAATCGAGGTAAAAGACGGATGATGATGATATAGTATACAAAATAATGCTTTATTTTAACTCACCATGGTTTCAATCAAATTTATGCTTATGTCTAAATAAGCCCTACTAAGTCAAATTAGATTCACATCTGAGTAGATATACATTGTTAATATAAAATCATGGTTTGATCCTGGTTTAGTTCACAGGTAAAGGAGAGTTGCAATTTAGCTAAAAGCAGAGGTATCCAATCTCTTCTTGTGAGCAACGAGGCAGCAGGTAAGGGTGACTGAGCCCATGGTTTGTTGGAGATACTATGCTTTCTTTATATTTGAATCAATTTCAAATCAGACAAGAAAATAAGCAGGAAACAAGCTGAGGTGAATTTCAAATACAAACTTAAGGAAGTATTAAAAATATAATACGTATGTTGGAACATGAAGCATAGATTGTCTAAATACAGGCAAGATCTGCTCCATTTTATAAGGCATTCATCTCATCTTTGGGCCTCACCCTTCTAGTATCCTACATTCTTGAAAAAGGCATGACGTTTAGGATAGGAAGAGCAATGATGAATGTTGGCAACAGTAAATAAAAAAGAAACAGCACTAAACCAGATCTGCTCACCTATTTACTCCTTTACTTTCTCCCATTTTTCTTTCATTGGCAGGCACAAGAATATTCTGCCCATTTATACAAAATAATTAAAATAAATGTGAACAGCCATTGCTCCAAATCTTAGCGATCATATTTATCTTAAGCCACTTTTAGGCTATCCTAATCTGAGGTAGAACATTTTATTTTTATTTAATTTACATACCACCTTTTGCACAGAATGGGATCCAAGGTGGCCATATTTCCTCCAAATTATTTAGAAAAGCTGTCCATCCTGAAATATTTTCATTTGGTAAACGTCACTCCAACACTCAGTGCAAAAACTGTGGGAGAACCACGTCCTCTCTCATATTGTAGCATCTCTAGGAATTTGAACTCTTTCCTTTTTTTTTGTATTGGGAAAAAGTTGTTGTGTCCACACTCCATTTAGGCCTGTGGCATCTACTGCAGAATCAATATGGTCATCCGGTATCATCCATCTCAAGAATACAAGGAAAAGAAAGCTAAGCACAGCCAAAACTGCAAAAATACAGCCTGTCACAGGGCCACAGTGAGAAATAAGCCTGTCAAGCCGTTTGGACATTGGCAAAACAGTTTCACTTGCCACTCTGTCATACACCTAAAAAAGAAAAAAAAAATAGGTGTAAGATTTATTTGCAGCATTTAGTCTGTCTCATCTAACAGTCTACCACTCTTACCATTGATTAGGTAAAGAGCATTTCTATACCTGCTTGAAAGGAAGTATCAGGAAAAAGTTTTATATAGCATTTTCCCTGTCCCCAGCACCAGGTCCCCACACAGACACACAGTCGGTGAAGATAACTTCTTGATTTACAAGAACTTTGCACTTTTTTATCATGCCAGAAGCGACTTGAAAACATACTACAAGTCGCTCCTGGTGTGAGATAATTGGCCGTCTACAGAGACATTACCCACGGGGCTCCCAGATGTGTTACTGGGAGGCTTCTCTCATGATCCTGCAAGTTAGAGCTGACAGCACTAAACAGATCTGTTCACCCTGCCTCAGGGATTCGAACCCGCAACCTTCAGGTCAACAGTTCACAAGGATTTAATTTAACCCATTGTGCCACCGCAGCTCCACAAGAAGCTGAAAGAGCCATATACATATCCTGCATCTTACAGTGCACAATGCTACATGTAGGATCTGACTGTAATCTAAACAAATTGAGTAAAAGATAATCACATATAAACAAATTTCAACACTTAGAAGTTATACAGAGAAGCTACTTGTAGAAAGCATAAAATTTCCAAATATGAGCGTATCAATGAGTGATACAAGTTATGCTATCAACACAACGAATTTGGGGACTGACGCTTTAGTTAAAATAGTGCATTATATAAAATATGCTCTCACTAATTAATCTTTAGACTCCTCCAGTTTAAAAAATATTCAGCTGGTCTTGCTGACCTCATTAAAATGACACTTTAAAGAAGGATAAAAGTATAGGTATAGGCGTTTCAAACATGGAAGTTTGCCTACTTTTTCAGTTCTCCTTGCAACATTTCTCCAAGTGTAGAAAGTTTTAACCTTGTTATGTATGACTTCAGGCAATGGAAGTGATCCTGACTTCAACTGGATAATAGCTTTTTCCAGTCCACTACACAGAGAATTCACAGAAGGTTCACATAAGATTATAAAATCATCAGGCAACACTTCAGGAATCCCACCAACTTTTGTGCTTACCACCTACAAGGGAAAGAAAAGTATCTTTATGTTCACAGAGTAATAATATCTAAAAATATCAACCAGACTTAAATGTTTGTTTCATCTAAAAATGTTATTAAAAATAAAAATGCTATCTGTGAGGTAGGCTAGTTTGACACTATATAAAGCCCAACATTAATGCTTAATAATAGAGAACCTTTCTGGTCCATGACAAGATCAAGCTAGGCAACACATCTTCAAGTGTTGCTAGATGACTACTCTCGTCAGTCCTACCTAGAACCACCAATGGTCAAGGATATGAGAGGGTCACAAAATGCCTACCTGAAGTAGACCCTCAGATACAAAACTGTTGCTCGTTGGCTTCTTTTCTCTCTCTCTTCTTTCACCCCCACCTTTTCAATCTGTCATTACAAAACATTACTACTTGTGACTTTTTGTTTATTCGGCTCCGCTAACCTTAGTCTTCTATATGTATCTTGTCCCCACATTGTTATTTCTCTTTGTTCTTAAAATCAGTTTTTAAAATGCTCAGGATGGAGGCTCTGCTATTAAACATCCTTCTAATCAGGACAATGAAATAATGCTGATTGTTTTCACACATTAGGGCAAGTTTCTGTGATTTGCTTCAAATAGGAGGCAATTCTCTACAGTACTGGAAACAGGAAATTTAGTTAAACTCTGCCCATTATAATCAACTCATGGAATAGCCCTGAGCAAGATAATAACTTGTTCTCTCTTGTCAGTTGTCAGCCTCTGGATCCTTCTACCACAGCAGAAGAGACAGCCAGTTTCTCATTTTTTGCCTGCTTCCTCCAGATTCTCTTCACCTCTTAAACTCATTAGTGGGCTGGCTACAGGCGACTGAGGTCAGGAAGTGAAGATGATCTGGAGAAGGCAAAAAACCCATCACCCCTCCAACTGCAGTAGAGGGATCCTTGACACATTTGTCTTCTCAAGAAAGGTGAGGAGGAGGAGGAGGAGATAAGCTTGTTGAGTTTGTTTCATAACTTCTGCCTGCCTTCTCATCCTCTTCACCACTCTATCCCACTTGCAGGCCAGCTACAGACAACCACACGTGAGAAGCGTGGAGGGGATAGGCACTACTTTTATGTCTTCCTTGGATGGACAACAGCAAGAGCTCAGTCAGTCTGGAAAAGGCCTACCATAAAAGAAGCACTTCTGTATTCCTCACTGCAACAGGGAAGCACCAAAAAGCTGCTGTGCCATTATTTTTTTCAAACTGGCACTACAAAAGGTCTGAACCAGTGTCACAATAGGTAGAAAATACTGCACTGACCTGTGTATAAGCTGACCCAATTTTTGGGGTCACATTTTTGGCAATCCCCCCCCCTTCCCACGATTGATACACAAGTAAAAACAGTAATAACTCCACAGAAGAGGCAACCGCTTTTTCCAGTAATTTACAGTTAAGAAAATTATGCTCCAATTAAAGTGAGATTAATGTTTACTTGAAGTCTCACTTACTTCACTAAATCTAATCCAACAAAAATATTTGAATAACGTATCTTTAAATATTTTCTATGAAATAAGGACATCAGTTTTTACCTGTAACCCACAACTGGCAGCTTCCACAATTGCCATGCAAAATGCTTCAGTGAGAGAAGTGTTTAGAAAAATATGTCCCTGGACTAAGACATTCCGAACATCCTGATGTTCCAAAGCTCCCAGAAGACGAACTCTGCATAGTTATGGGAAACAAAATTTAAATTAATATTTATAGAAGTCTTCCTGGCATGAAGCATGATCACAACCAATGCTAAACAATGCTGAGTTCCATCTTGTCTCCTATGCCATCAGTTGGAGGCTCCTCCCCCATCACCACCTGATGCTCTGGGGCCAGAGTGAAGAGGGGACCCAGGAAGACAGTTCCATCTTGTCTCCTATGCCATCAATTGGATGCTCCTCCCCGCATCACCAACTAATGCTCTGGGGCCAATATACAATATTCTATACATTAATATATAACAATATAATATATTGTATATACATATAACATCAATATTATAATGTAATACAATATTATACTGATAATAATACAATATAATAATATTAATTATATATATATTACATGTAATATTAACAATAATATGATAGTATAGTGATATAGTTCAATATAGTAATATATAATGCTAAATCAGATTGACTACATCCTTTGCAGCCAAAGGTGGCGGACATCCATCCAGTCGGTGAAAACAAAACCTGGAGCTGACTGTAGTTCAGATCACAAACTTCTTATTGCACAATTTAGAATCAGACTAAAGAGAATGGGGAAAATTCACAGACCAATTAAATATGATCTCACAAATATTCTTAATGAATATGCAGTGGAAATAAAAAATAGATTTCAGGGACTAGACTTGATAAATAGAGTCCCAGAAGAACTATGGACAGAAGTCCACAACATTGTTCAGGAGGCAACAACAAAGTACGTCCCAAAGAAAAAGAAAACCAAGAAGGCAAGATGGTTGTCTGTTGAGACACTGGAAGTAGCCCAAGAAAGAAAGAAGGCGAAAGGAAACAATGATAGGGGGAGATATGCCCAATTAAATGCACAATTCCAGAGGTTAGCTAAAAGAGGCAAGGAACTATTTCTAAACAAGCAATGCATAGAAGTGGAAGAAAACAATAGAATAGGAAGGACAAGAGACCTCTTCCAGAAAATCAGAAACATCAGAGGTAAATTTCAGGCAAAAATGGGCATGATCAAAAACAAAGATGGCAAGGACCTAACAGAAGCTGAAGAGATCAAGAAAAGGTGGCGAGAATATACAAAAGATCTGTATAGGAAAGATAATAATACAGAGGATAGCTTTGACAGTGTGGTGAGTGAATAACAAGGAAGCAGGAGACAACGGGATCCCAGCTGAGTTGTTTAAAATCTTGAAAGAAGATGCTGTCAAGGTGATGCATGCCATATGTCAGCAAATATGGAAAACACAAGAATAGCCATCAGATTGGGGGAAAAAATAATTTATATCCCCATACCAAAAAGGGAAACGCTAAAGAATGCTCAAACTTTCATACAGTGGCACTTATTTCACATGCCAGTAAAGTAAGGCTCAAGACCCTGCACGACAGACTCCAGAAATACATGGAGCGAGAGTTGCCAGATGTACAAGCTGGGTTTAAAAAAGGCAGAAGAACGAGAGACAAAATTGCCAATATGTGCTGGATAATGGAGGAAGCTGGGGAGTTTTAGAAAAACATCTATTTCTGCTTTATTGACTATTCTAAAGCCTTTGACTGTGTGGATCATAATAAATTGTGGCATGTTCTTGGTGGTATGGGGATACCAAGTCACCTTCTTTGTCTCTTGAGAAATCTGTATATAGACCAAGCAGCCACAGTAAGAACAGACCACGGAACAACAGACTGGTTCAAGATTGGGAAAGGAGTACAGCAGGGCTGTATACTTTCACCCTGCCTATTCAACTTGTATGCAGAACACATCATGCGACATGCGGCGCTTGACAAATCCAAGGCTGTAGTTAAAATTGGTGAAAGAAACATTAACAAACTTAGATATGCAGATGATACCACTCTGATGGCCGAAAGCGAGGAGGAGCTGAGGAGCTGAGGAGCCTTATTACCAAGGTGAAAGAAGAAAGTGCAAAAGCTGGGTTACAGTTAAACATCAAGAAAAACAAGATTAAGGCAACCAGACTGGCAAATAGAGGGAGAAAACGTGGAGGCAGTGACTGACTTTATATTTCTAGGCACGAAGGTCACTGCAGATGCAGACTGCAGCCAGGAAATCAGAAGACGTTTATTTCTTGGGAGGAGAGCAATGGCCAACCTCGATAAAATAGAGAAGAGCAAAGATATCACACTGGCAACGAAGGTCCCCATAGTGAAAGCAATGGTATTCCACATGGTAACCTATGGATGTGAGAGCTGGACCATAAGGAAGGCTGAGTGAAGAAAAATAGAACTTTGATGCTAGAGGAAAATCCTGAGAGTGCCTTGGACCGCAAGAAGATCCAACCAGTCCAGACTCCAGGAAATAACATCTGGCTGCTCACTGGAAGGAAGGACATTAGAAGCAAAGATGAAGTATTTTGGCCACATCATGAGAAGACAGGAAAGCTTGGAAAATATCATGATGCTGGGGAAAACGGAAGGAAAAAGGAAGAGAGTCCGACCAAGGGCAAGATGGATGGATGGTATCCTTGAAGTGACTGGCTTGATTTTGAAGGAGCTGGGGGCAGCGACAGCCAACAGGAAGCTTTGGCATGGACTGGTCCATGAGGTCACGAAGAGTTGGAAACGACTGAATGAATTAAACAACAAAACAACAATGCTAATATTGTGCTATGCTAATAATATAATATGTTATATGTACATATAATTTGTAAGCCGCTCTAAGTCCCCTTTGGGGTGAGAAGGGCAGGATATAAGTGTAGTAAATAAATAAATAAATAAATAAATAAATATACAAACACATTTTGTGTCATTCATATTAATGCAACATATTTATGAATGTGCATATTGTACCTTGTTGTCTTTAACTGTGATTCATTGTACCAAACAACAAAGTTGTACAATGCTATTCAAAAATGATTTCACTGCAAATTAAAGGTAAAGGTAAAGGTTTCCCCTGACGTTAAGTCCAGTCATGTTTGATGGGGGTTGGTGCTCATCTCCATTTCTATGCCGAAGAGCTGGCGTTGTCCGTAGACACCTCCAAGGTCATGTGGCCGGCATGACTGCATGGAGCGCCATTACTTTCCCGCCAGAGCGGTACCTATTCATCTACTCACATTGGCATGTTTTCGAACTGCTAGGTTGGCAGGAGCTGGAGCTAACAGCAGATGCTCACGCCGCTCCCAGGGTTTGAACCTGGGACCTTTCGGTCTGCATGTTCAACAGCTCAGCGCTTTAACACACTTCTCCACCGGGGCTCCAATTTCACTGCAAATTATAAATACTTATAATCAAGCATTCAACCTTAAGTGTCTGAGGAGAGAGCAGAAGCTGAGCTGTGTTTTGGCAGTCATCCTTGACTAATTTTTAAAGGCTTGTGTGGGGGCCTTTGTTTGATTTTGGACATGTACTTTCCCTTAGCTCATGCTCATAGGTGGGGCTTCTGCTGAGCTACTGATTTCTTTGGGGACAGAAGCTGCTATTAGATCTGTGTCACTGCTACCTCAGTCTGTAGAGATCAGTACCTGAGATCCAGCAGCACATATATTAAGGCCTTTGCAGTCATAGCATTAGAAGTTGAACAATGGATCCACTAATGGGCATTTTACTGTTTTATAGATATTATTTTAGTATTATCTGTCTTAATAGTGGAAATATTAAGATATAATGTATCTTAGAGTTGCATGATCTTTCAGTGTCATATCCTCAGGCAAAACTGTAACATAAGTTACAGATGCATTTATTTTGTTTATTTGAACAAACCTTACAACTGCCTGTAAAAACAAAAACAACCTAATATATTTGTTGGAAATAGCAACCTTCTACAAACCTCCTATACTAGTTATTTGTTATGTATATAATTGAGATTGTTTACTATATTGTATGTATATATTGGTATGCAGTTTTACCTTAACTCTGTGTTGTTTGAAGTTGTGAGAGAGACTACAGACCATGTGACTCAGATCTGAGAATGTTCAGAGTGAGACTCCATTTTAGAATCCGTTTGAATCAGAAGTCAGTTAATACAGTTGATGTCTGATAGAGTATGAGTCCAAAGTATTCTGTTTTTCAGATTTAAAAAAAATTGGAATACTTGCATGCACATGATGAGATATCCTGGAGATGGGACCAAAATTTAAATGCGAAATTCATTGCTGTCTCATATATATGTAGCCTGAAGGTAATTTTATACACACTGTTTTTAATAATTTTGTGCATGAAACAGAGTGTGCGTACACTGAGACATCAGAAAGCAAAGTGGCAATGATTTTGGAGTATTCTGGATTTCAGAATTTCGGATAAGGGGCACAACATCTATTAAAATATTTACATCCCATCGTCTATCACAGGATCTGAGTGATGTAAAAACAAAATCACTATTAGCAGTTAAAATGCAAGCATTTAAGATCCAAATAGTCTTTAAAAGATAGTAAATACTGCAACCAGTTTAAAATGTCAAAGCTATGTGCATGCTGTGGAATAAATCAAAAGGCTTTATGTTTTTACTTGATGCCCAAGTAAAGCCACCTTCAGAGCTAATCAGAGAAGGATGTTCCACAAAAGAGAACATACTATCAGGTGCAGCACTGAATCTGGCAAAATCAGGGAAATGTATATGCACTGCATGCCTCTTCTCCTCATACGCTTGCCCACTCCCCATTTCATCTATCCCTTTAATTAATAATAATAATAATAATAATAATAATAATAATAATAAACATCATCATCATCATCATCCTTAATTTATAACCTGCCCTATCTTCTCGAGGGGACTCAGGGTGGTTTAGTGTAGATTAACATATCCACACTAAAACAAGTCACACAGCACATACCTATCATGGAGCTGGTATCTTTCCCGTACCTCTTCTAATACAATTCGCTTTGGTCCTTCTCCTCCAATTAAGAAGTGCAGATCTGGATACTTCTGACAAAGCTCAGGAATTATGCCACTAAGCAAATCTATACCTGCAGGCATAATATATAAAAAGTATTGCTATTTCAGTAGAATTGTTAAAACAGTCTTCTTTATGAAGTGTTTAATTTTATAAATCAGTTTTATAAGAAAGACATTTGTTAATCTGGAGTTAATATATACAGCAGATTCTCAGTTAACTGGAACTCAAACAACTTACAGCTCTTAAGCAACTGACAAAAAAATCGAAGAAATAATTCATTAAATAAAATTAAAATCAATTTTAGCAGAAATGTACATTTATGTTAAGTTTGCCTTTATTTGTCTTAATTTAGTTTTAATTACTGTGTTTCAATATTAATATCAATACAGAGTTTATGATGATATAGTATAGTAAGAAATAATAAAATATAATACTATCGAATTGGAAAATATATTCAGATAAAAAACAGTATAATATAATACAATGCAAACAGATTAATACCTATAGTTAAAATATACATGATCATAGAGCAATATTATGGAACTACGGCATAGACCTCCCGAACCCAGGGAAGTCAGAATGGCCCCCTCTCTGCTGTCCTTCAGGCACCAGTCTAAAACCTTTTTGTTCAGGCAGGCTTTTAAAGAATGTGGTTTTTAAGATCAAGTCAGAGGTGTTTTGATCAGTTTTACGGATTTTAATACATTAATATTTAATTCTGTGTTTAATGTTGTGTGTATATATAGATATATATTAAAGTGTATTGAAATGCTTGTAATGTAAGCAGCTTTGATTCTCCTTTCTGGAGAAAAAAAGCGGGGTATAAATAAACATAATAATAAACTAAAATTCAAACAAAAAATTACAAGAGAAAGAACAGTCCAACATGTTCTGGGAGGCAATTTCAAGAGTATGGGGGTTGGTGCTCATCTCCATTTCTAAGCCGAAGAGCTGGCGTTGTCCGTAGACACCTCCAAGGTCATGTGGCCGGCATGACTGCATGGAGCGCCGTTACCTTCCCGCCGGAGCGGTACCTATTGATCTACTCACATTTGCATGTTTTCGAACTCCTAGGTTGGCAGGTGCTGGAGCTAACAGCGGCCGCTTACGCCACTCCCGGGGTTTGAACCTGGGACCTTTCGGTCTCCCGCTCAGTGCTTTAACGCACTTTGCCACCGGGGCTCATGAAACTTATAACGCTGTCAAAAAGAGGATGGGGGAGAGCCTAATTAGCATCGCTTGTTTTTGGAAAAAATGTGCTAGTTCACAGTATCATTTTCCTCTTTTCTAAGTGCTCCTAAGTCTGTCCTAGAACCTTTTCTGGTATCAATGTTAACCTGACTGTTCAGTAGTTGTCCGATCCTTCCTCTGCATTTGAAAACAACATTGCCCAGCTCCAGTCTCCTGGAACTTCACCTGTTTTACAAGAAAATTACAGACAGCAGTTCCAAGATTACATTTTGCCAATTCTTTGGGTATCTTTCAATGCCGTTCATTTTGCCCAAAGACTTGAATTCATTTAAGATAGGCATTTTATAATCAGATGTTATCTGACAAATTCTCTTTTCTTTCACATCTTGCTTTCTGTAAATGTCATGTAGTCTTAATAAATCTACTACAAGGATGACAAGGTAACTAAGTGTTCCTATACTGGTATCTAGCCATTAGCCTAGATTCAGCAGTAACAGTCTGACAAGAAAACTGTTGATCAGATGGAAAAGACCTTTGAAGACATCTGCACCTAGACCTTGTATATACCCTGTTTCCCCTAAAATAAGACATCCCCAGAAAATAAGACCTAGTAGAAGTTTTGCTGAATTGCTAAATATAAAGCCTCCCCCGAAAGTAAGACCTAGCAAAGGTTTTGTTTGGAAGCCTGCCCGCCGAACAGAACACCAGAGCATGCAGAATCGGTAAATGTATGTACCATAGAGTGTTTTACATGGAAATAATGGTAGTAACAAGAAATTCTTGATTCTTCACAGTTTGTCTGGTCATGCTGGTTTGTGATGACAACTACTGTACAGTATATAATAAATGTTCATTTTTTTGTTCAACAATAAATATGAATTATTTTTCATGGAAAAATAAGACATCCCCTGAAAATAAGACCTAGAGCATCTTTGGGAGCAAAAATTAATATAAGACCCTGTCTTATTTTCGGGGAAACACGGTATGAAATATCAACTTGTATTGTGCAACTACAAGTAAAAGCAAACATTGGATACTACCTTTCCCCTAGGTGCAGATTCTATCCTTCTCCATTATCTCCACATGAACAACCCTTAGATACAAATTGGCTGAAAGATATGACTGACTCAAAGTCATTCAGTGAATGACACAGTAGAAAAAGATTTGAATGTAATTGTCTTTTTTGCTAATGATCAATAATTATGGTAGGTTATGTAAAGATTTCCTCCATTCAAAGCTGTGCTATACCAATGCTAGAGAGACTTTTTCTTCAAGAAGCAGCTAATGAAGTAAAATGTTCATTACTTTGCTGCTTGTCTTAACAATTATTCAAAGTGTCATCGAAGGCTTTCATGGCCTGAATCATTGGGTTGCTGTGAGTTTTCCAAGCTGTATGACCATGTTCCAGAAGTATTCTCTCCTGAAATTTCACCCACATCTATGGCAGGCATCCTCAGAGGTAGTGACGTCTGTTGGAAACTAGGCAAAGGGAGATTTATATATCTGTGGAATATGTCCGGGCTTGGAGAAAGAATTCTTGTCTGTTTTAAGCAAGTGCGAATGTTGCAATTGGCCACCTTGATTAGCACTGAATAGCCTTGCAGCTTCAAAGCCTGGCTGCTTCCTGTCTGGAGGGACTCCTTTGTTGGGAGGTGTTAGCTAGCCCTGATTGTTTCCTGTCTGGAATTCTCCTGTTTTCTGAGTGTTGTTCTTTATTGAACACTGTCCTGGGCCTCCAGCAAAAGTATATCACAGAAAGTAAACTATAGGATTGCACTGGAGGACCCTACAATGCCTTAGCGTGATGAAAGTTGACCAGAAAATCACACTGGAGTCCTGTGCATGAACATCAATGAGGAAGGAGTGAAAAGAAACCTCTTCCTCAGTTATTCTCATTCAGATTTCTCTTCAGCCACCAACACATTGAGTAAAGAGTGGATAGTATCAGAATCATTAGAATGCATGGTGGCCTCCATGGCCAAAAACTTCCTTAACCCTTTTCTAGGGATTCTACATGTAACAGGGCACTCTCAAATCAACATGATGCCATGAAGTCAAAAGGTCTGTTTATAAGCCCCACATACAAGTTTCAGTCCATACAATCGGCAATCCCATATGTTTCTGGTCCAATTGCAAGTTTTTCCATCAATGACTGTATGGTTTCTATCAAAGATTTAATCAGAATCTTAGGTTTATAATTAAATAAAACTACAAAACCTTTAAATCAACTTCCAAATAACTTAAAAGCACTGAAAATGCAAATCAACACAAAAGAGTATTTTGTTTTTATCATCTCCATCATATGTCAGAGAAAAAGAAACTGCACTTAGATGGAGCTTATAAATCTTACCTTTTCTATACACAAGCCTGCTGACAACAACAATAGTTATTGTTTTATTATCCGATCTAGATGCATCTGGAGTGAAGTCGGTAGGATCAACAGCATTAGGAATAACGGAAACTATCTCAGGATTTAGTGCCGCTCTCAACACAGTGTTCTCCTTGCTAGTGTAAGAAACACATATTATGTGATTTGTATCACATAGCGATACAGTCAAGAGTTTATTTGTGAGCACTGAACTGACATCAGCAAATCCAAAAAGGGAATGGTCTGTAAAAACTGTCCGTAACTGCATTGTCTTGGCATGGAACAGTGCATCATGAGCCATTGCAGAAAAGGAACTATGAGCATGGATGATGGTGACTCTTTCCCGCACAAATATATACCTGAGCAAAGGCAAGCTGTGGAATAGAGTTGTTGCTGTAGACTGGTTGTACATGACTCTTAATGGCAAATAATAGACTTTCAATCCATTTGTGAGGTAACGAATGCCTTTCCGGTCTTCATAAGCATGGGTAACTATGATCACTTTGTGTCCTCTTTCAATCAGGCACTGTGACAGTTGGTAGATGTGGCTTTCTACTCCTCCCATATTTGGATAAAAAAAGTCAGACACCATGCATATGCTATGGCTTCGACACGGGTGCGTTGAAGGCTTATGAGAGTTCACAGTGGGAGAGGATGTGGAGGAGAGAAACTGTCTGTGATTTCCTCTCCTTCTATTGGCCATATTAGATTAGCAATCCATCTATGTGACAGCCATTCAGTATGAAGAACAGGCCCCATTCATTATCTGTGTCAGAAAACAGAGGGTAAAACGTATTACATCATAAGACTCAAAACCTCCACAGGTATCTTTAGGTAAAATTACAACATTGAACTGCACAAGCCTATGCATGCTTATTCAGAAGTATACAACACCCTATTCAAGAGTTAATTTTCACCTCTAGTGAGTAGGTTAGAATCAGTCATACATACAGAAGGCCCATTGCAATTATTGGGGCTTATTTGAAGTATGACAAATACCAGATCAAAGCCAGATTTGCTTGGATTACAACATTAGATGGGAAGTAAATAATAGATTTCAGCACACAAAAGAATTCAGCTGCTTTGAACAAACCATCATATGATTGCAAGCAAAGTGATGCTCAAGTTTTTGCAACAAATGGAGTAAGGAATACCAGTGCCCAAACCGGGTTTTGAAAAGTAAGAGCAATTACAGATATGTTTACTAATGAAGTGCCCCAAGGGATTTCAGAAGAAAATCAATCTATGTTATAAAAATTATAGCAAAGTCTTTGATTTTTACTATTTGTACAAACCATGTATCGCTCCAAATAAATCAGTGTGCAACAATATGCTCTAAACAAGAGCTCACCATTAGGGCAGAATATGGAGAAACAGAATGGTTTCCAACTGGGTGTGACAAGACTGAATTTTATGATTCTACTGAATTAATATATCATAGTTGGTCCTGAAAATGTCTGTTTGCTTGTTTGCATACTGTAAGTCGCTTCTGATGTGAGTCAGCCGTCTACAAAGACGTTGTGCAGGAGACGCCCAGATGTGTTACTAATGTCTTACCTGGTGATCACAACCAGATACAGTGAAGACATCTGCACTTGGTTATTCTTCTGCTTATGCATGCCCAGTATGGAATATGTCTCACCACGCCAAAACAGTGGATGTGGTTCTTAATGAGACATGCCCTATTATCACAGCCATTGACATCTCAGGCCCATCCTCTGTTTGGGTATCAATCAGCATGCCAACAACTTAAATCAAGAAACAGCTTCCTAAGATTTACAGAGATACTTGCAGGAACACCTCATCAATTGAGAGTCCAAGAGTGGCAGGTTAAAACCCTGAACCCCAATCAGTGGCTGATACCGAATGAGAAACTCTCTCCTGGGCGCACAGAAGACTAGGCAACTTGGAAAGTGCTGAAAAGACTGCACTCTGGGACCACGAGGTGCAGAGCCAATCTTAGGAAATTGGGCTATAAAGCTGAGTCCATGACATGAAAGTGTGGAGAAGAGCAAACCACAGACCACTTACTACAATGCAGTCTGAATCCTGCCACATACACAATGAAGGACCTCCTTACAGCAACACTAAAAAGGTAAAGGGTTTCCCCTGATATTAAGTCCAGTCATGACCGACTCTGGGGATTGGTGCTCATCTCCATTTTTAAGCCGAAGAGCCGGCGTTGTCCATAGACACCTCCAAGGTCATGTGGCCGGCATGACTGCATAGAGCGCCGTTACTTTCCCGCCGGAGCGGTACCTATTGATCTACTCACATTTGCATGTTTTCGAACTGCTAGGTTGGCAGGAGCTGGGGCTAACAGCGGGCGCTCATTCCGCTCCCGGGATTTGAACCTGGCACCTTTTGGTCCACAAGTTCAGCAGCTCAGTGCTTTAATGCACTGTGCCACCAGGGGCCCCACAGCAACACTAGAGGCACTCAAAGTGGCCAGCTTCTGGTCAAAGGAAATTTATGGTGGTGTAGTGGATAAAAGGCTTGTGACTTGAAGGTTGGGTTGCTGACCCGAAGGCTGCCACGTTCGAATCCAACCCAGGGAGAGCGCCGATGAGCTCCCTCTATCAGCTCCAGCTCCATGCGGGGATATGAGAGAAGCCTCCCACAAGGATGGTAAAAACATCAAAACATCTGGGCGTCCCCTGGGCAACGTCCTTGCAGACGGCCAATTCTCTCACACCAGAAGTGACCTGCAGTTTCTCAAGTCACTCCTGACACGAAAAAAAACCTTTGTGATTTTTTATACATTATAACTGTATTCTCAATTTGCTTGATACGATAAATAAATTGAATTTGTATGAAATAGAATCATACATTCTCCCCCATAGAGAATTACGTGACATGTTAGTTCCTTACTAACTAGGGCCCTTCCACACAGCTGAGTAAAATCCCACATTATCCGCTTTGAACTGGGATATGTGGCAGTGTGAACTCAGATAACCCAGTTCAAAGCAGATATTGTAGGATTTTCTGCCTTGATATTCTGGGTTATATGGCTGTGTGGAAGGGCCCTAGGAGTCAAACAGATAACACCACAGGGCAATGCTAGCACAAAATCAAGCTCAAATAGTACAATTCGAGGGATCCTTAGTTACAAGTAAGAAATCTATATATATAAAAGAGTGATGGAATCCTGGTGACCGACAAAACAACAAAACTAAACACCCCACAACCTCAAAAATTGACAGCACAGCCCCTCATCCATGCCTCTAGGTTGATACAACAAAAAGAAAAGAAAAATAAAGTCCTAATTAGAGGGAGAGGAATAATTGTTTTTATCCAATTGCTGCCAGTTAGAAGGCTAAGCTCTACCCACTTGGTCTCCTAGCAACCCATTCAGCCCAGGGGACAGGCAAAGTTAAGCCTCAGGCCTCTTCCACACTTCCTATAAAATACAGACACCACCAGGCAAAGCCACAGCAACGCGTGGCCGGGCACAGCTAGTACTCCATTAAAAGGTGTTTATAAAGAACTAGGTCATCTTAGGGCCCATCTACACTGATCATTTGATGCAGTTCAAAGCCAAGAAACTCAGTGCATTGAACTTCTTTTTTCAGTAGCACAACATATTGAGAAAACATACATCCTGTTGTCATTCTAACTTGGAGAGTGTTTCATTAGAAAACCCAAAAAGAAGCTCGGAGGCTTTCTGCTTCCTTCTCCCTCTGCTACGCGCCATGCTATCCCTCACTCACCTGCTGCCGGAGTCTGTCCCATTTCCGGGTTCACTCTAGGAGGGAGTGCTCTTTCGTCATCTGAGCACCACCCACTCGCCCCCGCGAAGATTTCCGGGCGCCTAGCGATCCAACCACTCAGAGGAGAACTCGCGGTGCACGTGATCAGAGAAGAGCCAATCCGATGAGGCTACATTCAGGCAGCGTCTTTAAAGCGAACTGACAGCTCAGGCGGCATGTGATTGAACGCTAGAGAGCCAGGGTTGGTGTTTTTGAGAGCCTTGGAAAGACTGACCTTTCTCACAAAAACCAGAGGAGGGCGACTAAAGGCTCAGTTCTACTGCCCCTGTTGTAATGGTCACATGATTTTTATTGTTTTAATTTGATTTGTATATCGCCATTTAATTGTGTTTTATGTTTGGTTTTACTACATTTGTATTGTATGTGGCATCTAATTCTGCCATTGTGTAAGACCGCTCTGGGTCCTTCTGGGGGAGAAGAGCGGTATATAAATAAATTAAATAAATAAATAAATAAATAAATAAAGGAACAAAGGTCTGGAAACCGTGCTTAAAGAGCCCTGCAAAGTAGGACTGAGAGCAATGGGTTCAGATTGGAAATGATATTCTGCCTGAATATTAGGAAATGCCTACTCTATCGTGAGAGCTGTTCAGCTGCAGAACTCTCCGCCTTGTATGAAAGCTCCTGCTTTAGAGACTTTTGCACAAAACTTTGAATGGCCATCTGTTGGGAGTGCTTTGATGCTACTTGTCCTACAGGGCAAGGGGGTTCATTTATTTTATTTATTTGATTTGTAAACTACTCTGAGTCTCCTTGGGGTGAGAAGAGTGGGATATAAATGTAGTAAATAAATGTAGTAAATGAATAAATAAATAATTTTGGACTTAGGCTCGCCCAGAGTCTGAAATGACTTGAAGACACACGACTACAACAACACTCCTAATTAACCTGACTATCTCATTGGCCAGAAGCAGGCCCACACTTCCTATTGAAATCCTGATAGGTTTATGTTGGTTAAAATGATTTTCATTTTTAAATATTGTATTGTTCTTTCATTGTTATTGTTGTTGTTTTGCACTACAAATAAGATATGTGCAGTGTGCGTAGGAATTTGTTCGGGTTCCCCCCCCCCCCAAATGATAATTCGGCCCCTCAACAGTCTGAAGATTTGTGGACCGGCCCTCTGCTTTAAAAGTTTGAAGACCCCTGCTCTAAAGTTTCCACGTGAGTTTGATTCTGTCTCTTAAAGGGGTAGTCACCCATTCTTTCCACTCTCAACGTGATGAGGTGGGAAGTCTGGAGTCACTTCTGCCAGATTGCCACAGCGCCTGCGCGGGGATAGCAAGGGGGCAGGGCTTCTCGGGAGGGAAGGGGCGGGGCAGGAGTGCTCCCAGGGAAGAGAGAAGCTGGGCCGAAGCGCCGCCCTCCTCGCTCCGCCTGCGGAAGCCGGCCAGTGGCGGCCCTTCCTTGGTCCAAGCCATGGGGCCTGCTTCTGCCCGCCGGCCGGCCTCCTGCACCCGCGGGCCTCGCTCCCGAGGCGCCTGCGGCGGCGGCCTGATGCTCCTGCCTTCCATGCTGATGTTCGGCGTGATCGTGGCCTCCAGCGGCCTGCTCCTGATGATCGAGAAGGGCATCCTGTCGGCGGTGAAGCCCCTGCCGCTGCCTCCCTCTCGGGCTGAGCTGTCCTGGAGAAGGGCCCCGGGAGCGGCAGGGGAGGAGGACGGGGATGCGGGGCTGCGGGTGCTGCAGGACACCCGCAACCGGACGCTGCGTGCCGTGTGCGGGCAGAAGAGCATGCCTCGCAGCGCCTGGGACCTCCCCGCGGGACAGAGGAAGACGCTGCTCAAGCACATCCTGGTCAGCGACAAGCACCGCTTCCTCTACTGCTACGTGCCCAAAGTGGCCTGCTCCAACTGGAAGCGCATCCTGAAAGTCTTGGACGGCGCCCTGGAGAGCGTCGAGGTCAAGCTGAAAATGGACCACAAAAGGGACCTGGTCTTCCTCGGGGACCTGAAGCCCGATGAGATCAGCTACCGCCTCAAGCACTACTTCAAGTTCCTCTTTGTGCGAGACCCCATGGAGCGGCTGCTGTCCGCCTACAGGAACAAATTCGGAGAGATCAAGGAATACCAGTTGAAATACGGCGTGGAAATCGTCAAAAGGTATCGGAAAAACCCCGGGAAGAGCACGGGGGACGACGTCACCTTTTCCGAATTCCTCCGCTTCCTCTTAGACGAAGAGCCGGAGAGGATGAACGAACACTGGATGCCCATTTACAACTTGTGCCAGCCCTGTGCGGTGCGGTACGACTTTATCGGATCCTATGAAAGACTGAAGGAAGATGCCGATTATGTCCTTGAAAGGGTCCAAGCGCCTTCTTTTGTACGCTTCCCTGAACGGCAGTCGTGGTACAAACCGGTGACGCCTGAAACACTGCATTACTATTTGTGTAACACGCCAAGGGACCTGATAGAACAACTATTTCCAAAGTACATACTGGATTTCTCTTTGTTTGCTTACCCTCTTCCGAATGTTACAACTGAATCTTGCAGGCAATGAACCTTTCCCATTGTACATCCTATGCAATTACCCCTTTAGGAGCCTTCGGTGGCCTAGGGGATAAAAGCCTTGTGATTTGAAGGTTGAGTTGCTAACCTGAAGGCTGCCAGATTCGAATCCCACCCAGAGAGAGCGCGGATGAGCTCACTCTGTCAGCTCCAGCTCCATGCGGGGACATGAGAGAAGCCTCCCACAAGGATGGTAAAAACATCAAAACATCCGGGCGTCCCCTGGGCAACGTCCTTGCAGACGGCCAATTCTCTCACTCCAGAAGAAACTCAGGTTGCTCCTGACACGGAAAAAAAAATTACCCCTTTGAAAATATTCCTGGCACAGGCCTGAATTCCTTGTTCTATGTACAGTAGAGTCTCACTTATCCAACATAAACAGGCCAGCAGAACATTGGATAAGCGAAAATGTTGGATAATAAGGAGGGATTAAGAAAAAACCTATTACGTTATGATTTTACAAATTAAGCACCAAAACATCATGCTTGACAACAAATGGATAGAAAAAGTAGTTCAGTACATGATAACGTTATGTAATAATTACTGTATTTATGAATTTAGCACCAAAAGTTTGCAATTTATTGAAAAATTGACTACAAAAACATTGAATACCAAAAGGCAAACTGCGTTGGATAACACAGAACGTTGGATAAGTGGAGTTTGGATAAGCGAGACTCTACTGTGTTGCCTTTGCAGCAAGGGTAGCTTTAACTTTTATACAATACGCGTTGCTGTGGCGAAGTATGGTGTTATGGGAAATATAGTATTGAGGTAGTTAAGGTAAAGGGTAAAGGTTTTCCCTGACATTAAGTCCATTATAAATGGCTTATAAAGCTGTGTGGAAGGGCCTTGAGTCTACACTGTCATATAATCCAGTTAAAATCAGATAATCTGTATTTTATAGGCAGTGTGGAAGAGGCCTAAGTGAGGCCTAACTCTGCCTGTCCCCTTGGCTGAGTAGGTTGCTAGGAGTCCAAGTGGGCGGAGCTTAGCCTTCTAACTGGCAGCAATTGGATAAAAACAATTATTCCTCTCCCTCTAATTAGGGCTTTATTTTTCTTTTCTTTTTGTTGTATGAACGTAGAGGCATGGATGAGGGGTTGTGCTGCCAAGTTTAGTGTTTCTGGGATGTGTAGTTTTGTTGTTTTGTCCTAGGCCGAAATTTCATTACCCTTTTATATATATAGACTAGCTTGGGTACCTGGCATTGCCCGGGTTATTTGAAAAAGTCCTTTTTAATTGTCCAAAGTGCATAAGGTTGTGGGTGAACTACAACTCACATCATGCCAGGTTGACCCAGAAACTCCATCAGGGATTAAAGTTTGTCATGTTGAGCAAGTTTGCTCTCTAGATGCATCATCGGTGGGATTCGGTGTGCTCTCGGGCTGCAGGGTAAACTACAACTCCCACTATGGTGGGTCAATCCCCCCCAAATCCCTCCAGTATGTTCTGTTCATCATGGGGGTTTTGTATGCAAAATGTGGTCCAGGTCCATTGTCGGTGGGGGTCACAGTGCTGTGTCTTGATGCAGGGTGGACTGCAACTTCCATTGGTGGCTCCTGAGCACTGGGAGTTGCAGCTGATTGTGGAGGCAGGAGCCTGTCTGTGTAAATGGACACCCGTGCCACATACATACAGATTTTCACTTGTATTATGTGTATAGATAGATGTATATATGCTGCTGCAGTAAGCACAATACTTTTTAAAATCTTTGCAGGGGGTATATTTTAGGGGAGGAGAGCATTTGTATGTAGTTTTTAGAGTATCAACTGCAGGGCAGTCAAATTTTGAAAAGAAATTGCAAATACAAACACCAGGTAACTTGTGAAGAGGGCTCAAGTATCTGCATATTTGTGCCATGTCTCCACTCAGTGGTATATACTATATAGAGCTGTTACACGAGGACAATCATTTTATACTGTTTCTATTTTTATTTCAATACTAGCTTGGGGACCCGGCAGTGCCCGGGTTATTTGAAAAAGGCATTGTTTATTTTTGGATGTTAGGTAATATCACTTAGGTAATCTGTACCGCTATTTATTAGGGGAAAAAAGCCAGTCTTTGCTTTTGTTTTTTATGAATGCACCCATTAGAAAATGCATAAGGATCTGGGTGAATTACAGTTCCCAAGATCGTGGGGTGGGGGGTAGAACTTTTCATAAACACACCGTAAACCATTGTTAAAAAGGAATCGGTGAAAAGATAATTATTTTCCATCATTAGTTGGATTCAGAGTGCTCAATGTGTGAGTGAACCGTAATTCCCAACATCCAAGGTCAATCACTCCCAAAGCCCACCAGTATTCAAAGTTGGCCATGTTGTATTTGTGTGCGAAGTGTGCTCCAGATCCATCTTTTGCTGGGTTCAGTGTTTGCTCTTGGCTGCCAGTGACAACATCTCCCAAAGTCCACCAGTATACAAAGTTGGCTGTGTTGGATCTGTGTGCCATGTGGTCCGGATCTGTCATTGGTGGGATTCAGTGGGTGAACTATAAATCCCTGATTTCAAGGTCCATCACCCCCAAGGTCCACTGGTATGCACACTTGGCCATGTTGTTTCTATGTGCCAAGTGTGATCCAGATCTGTCATTGGCTGGGTTCAGTTCTCTCTGGATGTGGGTGAACTACAGCTCCCATATTCCAAGATCAACTGCTTTCGAACCCTACCAATATGCACACTTGGCCATGTTGGGTCTGTGTACCAAGTGTGGTCCAGATCTCTCATCTTCTGCGTTCAATATTCTCTGAATACAGGTGAACTACAACTCCCGGATTCCAGATTCACTGGGGTTAGAAATACAGGTGGTGCAGTGGGGTTAAACCACTGAGCTGCTGAACTTGCTGACCAGCAGTTCGAATCCAGGGACCGGGCTGAGCTCCCACTGTTAGCCCCAGCTTCTGCCAACCTAGCAGTTTGAAAACATGTAAGTGTGAGTAGATCAATGGGTAAAACATGCAAAGGTGAGTAGATCAATAGGAGGTAACAGCACTCCATGCAGTCATGCCAACCACATGACTTTGGAGCTGACTACAGACAACACTGGCTCTTTGGCTTAGAAATGGAGATGAGCACCAACCCCTAGAGTCAGATACGACTAGACTTCATGTTGGGGAAAACCTTTACCTTTTAAGAACACAAGCCCACCGTGAAAGTGAAAAACTGTGAATACATAATTTGCTATTTTTTGTACTTGAGGAAATGTCACTTTAGGAATTTCTTGGTCTTTCAGCACAATCCTATGGTCAACTTCCACTGGAAACTAGCCATAGAATTGGATTTGAGGAACTAGAGATTCCTAGAGAGGATTCTCTCGGACCCTCTAGGTCAGCTGTGTCAAACTTGTGGCCTCTAACTCCCAGAAGCCCTAGCCAGCTTGTCCAATGGCCAGGAATTCTGGGAGCTGAAGTCCAAAACACCTGGAGGAGGGGGCACAAGTGTGACACCACTGCTCAGGTCCTCCAGCATGATTAGAGGAAGTCAATGAGAGAGTCACTGGAGGACCTAGAGATTCCTAGATGAATAATCAAACCCACAAAAATCAAAACCTCAAATGTTTACGGATAACTAGGTAAAGATAAAGGTTTTCTCCTGACGTTAAGTCCAGTCGTGACTGACTCTGGGGGTTGGTGCTCATCTCCATTTCTAAACCGAAGAGCCGGCGTTGTCCGTAGACTCCTCCAAGGCCATGTGGCCGGCATGACTGCATGGAGTGCCGTTACCTTCCCGCCGGAGTGGTACCTATTGATCTACTCACATTTGCATGTTTTCGAACTGCTAGGTTGGCAGGAGCTGGGACCAACAGCGGGCGCTCATTCCACTCCCGGGATTTGAACCTGGCACCTTTTGATCCGCAAGTTCAGCAGCTCAGCGCTTTAATGCACTGTGCCTCCAGGGATAACTGTAGAGTTATGTAAAAGCAAGTCCTAAAGAGGTGGGCTCTTTAGGATTTACAGAGCAAACATATGGATGTGTAGTGAGAAATTACACCCCACTGTGTTTACTGGATTATGTTTGAGCTTTAGGGGAGGGCACATTTTCCAGTGGGAAAAGCTGGAAAATATGGGAACACCAACAATTGGCCTGCATGACAACCAAAATATTTAGATAATCAGACGTTTAAAAGCATTATATTGTTTAGACTTTACAGAAAGGCTAGGTGCATTTGTATATGTATTAATGGCATGCATTCGGGTAAAAGCTTGTCCGGTTTCGTTTCTGGCTTTTGTTGTGGGGCCCAATCCATTTTCAGAAAGCCTCCTGAAATTGGGAGGGTTGTTTCTAGCTGCTTTGTTTCGGGGCCCGAAAATTGGCCCATTATTGGCGGGGAGGCTTCCCACCCACTGGCTCTTCTTCCTGAGAAGCTCGGCTGCCTGGCAAGCATTGCACTTCTTCTCTTCCTCCTCCCCCCTCCCTCCCTTGCACCCGCAATGTACTGCATTCATTCACGGGAGTCATAGCCAGGCAGCCCCACATCCAGATCTCAGCAAGCAAGCAAGAAGAAACCACCACCCCTCCCTCCTTTCAATTCGCAGTGTGGTGGGTAGCGGGGTGTGTGTGCAGAGACGGTCTAACAATGAGGTGAATTAGGCGGTTGCCTGAGGTGCAGACCATGCAGGGGCGCTGTCGAAGCAGCGGCAGCGGAAGGCCCAGCCACCCATCCGCGCGGCCGCCCTCCTTCTCTCCCTTGCTGTCTGAGGACTCCTCACCTGCCGCCCGCCCGTCAATGGGCCTGTGCAATGGGCCATGTTTTTTAGGGTGATGAGCCTGTGCGCATGCTCAGGCCTTCCAATCGACCACGCGGTCGATTGGAAGGCCTGCGCACACGCACAGGTCCATCGACGGGCAGGCGGCGAGCGAGGAGTCCTCGGACAGCGAGGGAGAGCAGGAGGGCGGGTGGCTGGACTTTCCGCCGCTGCCGCTGGTATTTATCAGCAATTTGGGGAGGGGGTGCCAAAATTCAGGAGGGGCGCCAAAATTCCAGTCGCCTACTCCCAAAAATTACCTCGGGATGGCTCTGTGTGTGTGGTGGGCTGTGTGACTGTGCAGGCACTCAGCTGCAGGCAGGTACCGAGAGGCACGTGCAAGCTTTCCAGGCCTGCCTGCATGCCTCATGCCACACACACCCTCTCCCTAGAAAGAGTGTGTGTGGCGAGGAACAGGCAGGCCTGGAAAGTGCACGCACACCTCTCAGTGCCCTCCTGCAGCCGAGTGCTGACACAATCGCACACACACACATACACTTGGAAAGGAGGGAGGGGAGTGGTACCTTCCGCCCTGATGCTGAGGTCCAGATGTGGGGCTGCCTGGCTGCAACTCCCATAAGTGAATGCGGGGCATTGCGGGTGTGAGGGAGGAGGAGAAAGACAAGAAGAGTGCACACATGAAATTTCGGCTCCACATGAAAATAGGCTTTCATTTCGTGTGGGGAGGGGGCTTCCTGTTTCGTGCTTCCAAATAAACGAAAGACATGGAAGAAATGGTAAGAACCAATTTTGTGCACGTCTAATATGTATGTGCATCTGTATATGAACGTACATCTGAAATTTTTAGAAGCTTGGGTATACTCTTAATTTAAATAGTTTAAATTTCTTGATGCAGTAGTTTGGCAGTTTCTCTAATTTTTAATTTTTCTTTCTCTAAATATGTTTTACTTGCCAGTGTATTAAAATTTAGTATCTTCTTCATTTTATCAGAAATATGGTAACATTACAGTGTATTCAACAAGCTAGAAAACCTGAATTCCTAAGTTGAAGAAAAGTTGTGTTTGTGTTATCGACATGCACATGGTGTTCAGAGCTTTAAATTTTGTTGCTCTTAAACATGAAATAGAGTGGACAATATAGTTCTCAAAAGTTTAGATGCTATATAAACTTTAATAGTTTTTTTTTCCGTGGTTCCAATTTTTATTATGTGGGTTAAAATATGACAGAGATACACAGCTTTTGTAATTTGTGGAGGTCACTATTCTGACATGGTAGGTAAGAAAGCTGATACTATTCAGAACCCGCCAACCTGTAGCCATAGAATACATAGATCACTTTAGACCAGGTGTTGTGACTCAGCTGGAACCTCAGAGTGACTCTGATGGGGATTATGGGATTCAGGTTCAAGATTATTCTGATGGGAATTATGGAATTCAGGTTCAGAGTGTTCCTGCTTTAGAAGATGAGGAACAGGAAGTCTTTCCCACAGCAGGGAATGGTGTTGATGATACTGAAACTAGCCAGGTGCTAATTGACTCAGAAAAGGAGGATAGTTTTCAGTCTGATAGCCGCCAGCAGATTGATGCTAACGAGCTGGCTGGCCTTGACAAAATGGAATCTTTACATCGAGTTGGCTCTTTGGAATTCAAGGTTTGCAGGAGTGTTAGAATAGCAAACAAGGAGGTCAGAGGCCAAAGAAATGCTTTCATGCTATGCAAAGTGTATTAAAACTGTGTTGGGAAACAAATCTTTGTCAAAGCAACTTCTTGCTCAAGCCAAGAAGCAAGCTCTCATTTTCCTGGATTATCTTGCAGCCTTTGTGTGTTCATGTTCATGGGATTTTGTCATGTGTTAATGGAACCTTGTTTATTCATTATGATTTCTTGGATTTGCAACAATCTTTTGGAACTTTACCTTTGCTTTTTAAGAACTGTTTATTATCTATTTTCTAATAAACTACAAAAGACTTCAACCTGTGTGCAGCCTGGTGTATTAAGCAAGGTGAAACTAGCCTGAGGTGCGACACCAGGGGCGTCAAATTTGTGGCCCTCCAGATGTCTCAGAATCCAACTCCCAGAAACTCTAGCCACCTTGTCCAATGAATGCTGGGAGCTGAAGTCCAAAACACCTGGAGAGCCACGAGTTTACCACTGCTTTAGTCTAATTTCAGAAGCCTCCTGCTTGTGATCAGTTCAAATAATTTCTTGACAGTTTATTGTGTGGGGAAGAAGTCTGAAGAGAAGGGTTGGAAATAGAGAAGGGGAGAAAATAGATCACTCATGAAGTAGGGTGTCCCCCCCCCCCGAGAAAAGCCTTCCCACCCTTGCTTTATCTTCTGCTTCTCCACTTCTCTACAGTTAACTCCAACCACTCTCTTTGTCTATCTTTTTGAACCAAAGGAATACACTGAGTTTCTACTTACCAGAATACAATAGTACTTCGG